>NW_020174703.1:7118673-7239295 GCF_003031525.2 Neophocaena asiaeorientalis asiaeorientalis | reverse complement strand
TTTTTTTTGGTACGCGGGCCTCTCACTGCCATGGCCTCTCCTGTTGCGGAGCACAGGCTCCGGACGCGCAGGCTCAGCAGCCATGACTCATGGGCCCAGCCGCTCAGCGGCATGTGGGATCCTCCCGGACCGGGGCACGAACCCGCGTCCCCTGCATCGGCAGGTGGACTCTCAACCACTGCGCCACCAGGGAAGCCCAGAAAATTACTATTTGATTCACAAAGCAAACAGTTCCAGTGCTTGAGCCTGGTCTACACCCAGGGCTGGGAGGCCAGCTTGGCAGGAAAGGGCATCCCAGTCCAAGACTCAGAGACTAACTCATCAGAAGCCCTCCTTGCAGAAGGTTCTGTTCATTCACACCAACAGATATAACTATATCTATTGCTTATGTCCATTTACAAAATCTTCCTAAAAGCAAATTTGATAGTGAAAGAGAACCTGGCACATCAAAAACCTAGTCACCATATTTACAGGTTCAGTAGAAAGCTAAATGCACAGAATCTAGAGAATGCATGTGGCACCTCCTTCCTGTGTCGATCTGAGGTTTCTGTTTTTATTTTAGGTTTTGGGGGAGATGCATCTGTTTTCTCTCAATGTCATAGAAACAATTCATCTACAGGAAATCTATGGAAGTCAAGACTCCCACCTAATGAATACAGTCAGATAATAAGAAAACATCTTGGTGGGAATGTAAATTGATACAGCCACTATGGAGAATAGTATGGAGGTTCCTCAAAAAACTAAAAATAGAACTACAATTCGACCCAGTAATCCCACTACTGGGCATATACCTTGAGAAAACCATAATTCAAAAAGAGTCATGTACCACAATGTTCATTGCAGCATTATTTACAATAGCCAGGACATGGAAGCAACCTAAGTGTCCATCAACAGATGAATGGATAAAGATGTGGCACATATATACAATGGAATATTACTCAGCCATAAAAGGAAATGAAATTGAGTTATTTGTAGTGAGGTGGTTGGACCTAGAGTCTGTCATACAGAGTGAAATAAGTCAGAAAGAGAAAAACAAATACCATATATATGCTAATGCATATATATGGAGTCTAAAAAAAATGGTTCTAATGAACCTAGGGGCAGGACAGGAATAAAGACACAGACATAGAGAATGGACTTGAGGACAAGGGGAGTGGGAAGGGTAAGATGGGACGAAGTGAGAGAGTAGCACTGACATATATACACTAACAAATGTAAAAGAGATAGCTAGTGGGAAGCAGCCACATAGCACAGGGAGATCAGCTCCGTGCTTTGTGACCACCTAGAGGGGTGGGATAGGGAGGGTGGGAGGGAGACGCAAGAGGGAGGGGATATGGGGATATATGTATACATATAGCTGATTCACTTTGTTGTACAGTAGAAGCTAGCACAACATTGTAAAGCAATTATACTCCAATAAAGATGTTAAAAAAATGTTTTTAATAAAATAAAATAAATAAGAAAACACCTACCTTAGGACCTTTCCTTATAGAAATGGTGTAGAAATATGACTATATTTCTATATTTTACCGGTGATGGGTTTGATTTTGTTTTTTGGTTTTGGTTTTGATTTTTAGTATGGGAAACTTTCAATTTAGAAAAAGTAAGGCTAGAAGATGTGTCTAGTTCTTACTGAATGAAGAAGCAAAGAATCAGAATCTCCAGCAAACTTAGGATTAACTGCAAGGACACAGAACTTCTTACAGACAATGTTCTCCTGGGCAATATGTGATGAATGCTCCCTCTTTCATGGAGGAATCAGAAAGAGTTGAGTTGTTGAAATGCAGACAGGCAGAGGAGGCCAACCTCATTACCTTCGAGTTCAAGCCCTGCAGGTATCTTTGTCTCTTTGCCTGTTTTGGGGTCTCAGCAACTGTCTAGGAGAAGGCAGGGTTTACCTGTTACACAGCAGCGGTAACAACAGATGCACAATAGATTACCGAGGTCTTTAGGAAATTGGCCGACACAGTGTGAGGAGTAGCTGGTTCTCTGAGGGCTTGGCAAAGATATTTTTGATCCAATTTTTCATTCACTCAAAAATATTTATTTAACATTTATTTAGCATCTTCATTGTACCTGGCCCTACCTTTAGCTATACAACAATGTCTTTTTCCTTAATGAAGCTTACTTAGTTCTAATGGGGAAAATGAGGAAAGAGGAGAAAAAGAATGAACAACAAAGAGCTGCTGACAAGAGTTCCCAAAGTCCTTTCAAAAAGTGTGCTCTAGTCCAGCAGATTTTATCCTGCTATCCTCCAGTTTCCAGTTTTCAAAAAGCCTATTTAATTGGTGAAAGGCTCAAACTGGCTTTTTGAGATAAAAGGCTATTTCTCAGCAGCATCCCAAAATTCATGTTATCATTTGGGAGCACACCAGTGTAACACCATTATTAATTTCTGGGCTTGCTGGGTGGTTTGTCTGCACATCTCCATCATCCAAGTTTCTAGGAGTACAGGGGAACAAAGTGGAACTTAAACAAGCCACACCTGCTGAGGCATTGGGAAATTGGATGACCTTGAACAGGTTACTTAATCTGAGTTTAGTCATATGTAAGATGTGGGAAATACTTACTTCATGATATGAAGATAAAATGAGATAATGTACAGAAAGTTGTAGAGTGTCTGGCACATGGCAAGTTCTTTTGAAATATCGCTGTTATTAATTGCCATTACTACTATTACTACTAACAGGGCTTGTCAGTCCCTCCTCAACAAACTACCAATGACTTGCCAAGCAACGCCAAGAGATGCATGTGGGGCTGTGCTACCCTGGGAAAGTGAGAGGGAGTTATGGAAAACACCCTCCAGGAGCCATTGGAACACACAAGGATGGGTGTATCCAGATGTTATACCCACAGGAAGATATATATGGGTTTTAATGACCAGACCAAGATCGTGTCACCGAAAAAGCCAAATAACAAATCCCAGGAAATAAAAAGAGAATCTAGGTAATAAAATCTAGGTTATCTTTTCCTTTGTGCTGAGTCTAGTGTCTCTTGCTCATAGGGTGCAACGTGCAGAGGCCTCGCGCAGACCTTCAGACCAGAGCTCCTCTTGCGAAAAGGCTGCAGGGACACCTCAGCTCAGCGGGCCATGCACGACACTGCATTTCAAGATGGCGGCGGCAGGTTGTGTGCAGAGGTGTTGCATCAGGCACTGAGCTGAGCCTGCACCCTCATGCGAGAACCTGACCCCTCCCTGAAGAGATCCCTATAAAGCAGCACCCACCAGGGCTAGAGAGCTTTTATGCTCTAGGTTGTGAGCTCACATTTCTCCATTCTGTGCTCAAAGAATAAAGCTTCCTTTGCTTCCGAACTGAACTCAGTCTCTCTCGTTCTATTGGTTAGAAAGACAACAGGCAGAAGACCTTCAAGACGGCGGAAGAGTAAGACATGGAGATCATCTTCCTCCCCACAAATACATCAGAAACACATCTACATGTTGAACAACTCCTCTGGCAGAAGACCTCAGACCTCCCCAAAGACAAGAAACTCCCCACGTACCTGGGTAGGGTAAAAGAAAAAATAAAAAACAGAGACAAAGAATAGGGACGGGACCTGCACAAGTGGGAGGGAGCTGTGAAGGAGGAAAGGTTTCTCCACACTAGGAAGCACCTTCGCGGGCAGAGACTACAGGTGGCGGAGGGGGGAAGCTTCGGATCCGTGGAGTAGAGTGCAGCAACAGCGGTACGGAGGACAAAGCGGAGAGATTCCCGCACAGAGGATCCGTGCTGACCGGCACTTACCAGCCTGAGACGCTTGTATGCTCACCCGCCGGGTCAGGAGGGGGCTGGGAGCTGAGGCTCGGGCTTCGGTCAGAGTGCAGGGAGATGACTGACAGCGTGAACACAGCCTGAAGGGGGCTAGCGCGCCACAGCTAGCCGGGAGGGAGTCCGGGGAAAAGTCTGGAACCGCTGAAGAGGAAAGAGACTTTTTCCTGGCTCTTTGTTTCCTGGTGCGTGAGGAGAGGGGATTAAGAGTGCCGCTGAAAGGAGCTCCAGAGACGGGCGCGAGCCGCGGCTAAAAGCGCAGACCCCAGAGACGGGCATGAGACGCTAAGGCTGCTGCTGCCGCCACCAAGAAGCCTGTGTGCAAGCACAGGTCACTATCCACATCTCTCCCGGGAGCCTGTGCAGCCCGCCACCGCCAGGGTCCCATGATCCAGAGACAACTTCCCCGCGAGAACGCACGGCGCGCCTCAGGTTCGTGCAACGTCACGCCGGCCTCTGCCGCCGCAGGCCCGCCCCGCACTCCGTGCCCCTCCCTCCCCCAGGCCTGAGTGAGCCAGAGCCCCCGAATCACCTGCTCCCTTAACCCCGTCCTGTCTGAGTAAAGAACAGACGCCCTCCGGCGACCTACACACAGAGGCGGGGCCAAACCCAAAGCTGAGCCCCTGGGAGCTGTGGGAACAAAGGGAAAGGGAAATCCCTCCCAGCAGCCTCAGAAGCAGCAGATTAAAACTCCACCATCAACCTGATGTACCCTGCATCTCTGGAATACCTGAATAGACAATGAATCATCCCAAAATTGAGGCAGTGGACTTTGGGAGCAGCGATATTTTTCTTTTTTTACCTTTTTCTCTTTTTGTGAGTGTGTATGTGTATGCTTCTGTGTGTGATTTGTCTGTATAGCTTTGCTTTTACCATTTGTCCTAGGGTTCTGTCTGCCTGTTTTTTTCTTTCTTTCATTCTCCCTTTTATTCTGAGGCATGTGGATGACAGGATCCTGGTGCTCTGGCCGGCTGTCAGGCCTGTGCCTCTGAGGTGGGAGAGCTGAGTATAGGACACTGGTCCACCAGAGACCTCCCAGCTCCACGTAATATCAAACGGCAAAAATCTCCCAGAGATCTCCATCTCAACACCAAGACCCAGTTCCACTCAAAGACCAGCAAGCTACAGTGCTGGACACGCTGTGCCAAACAACTACCAAGACAGGAACACAACCCCACCCACTAGCTGAAAGGCAGCCTAAAATCATAATAAGGTCACAGACACCCCAAAACACACCAACGGACTTGGACCTGCTCACCAGAAGGACAAGATCCAGCCTCATCCAGCACAACACAGGCACTAGTCCCCTCCACCAGGAAGCCTACACAACCCACTGAAACAACCTTAGCCAGTGGGGGCAGACACCAAAAACAACGGGAACTAAGAACCTGCAGCCTGCGAAAAGGAGACCCCAAACATAGAAAGTTAAGCAAAATGAGAAGACAGAAAAACACACAGCAGATGAAGGAGCAAGGTAAAAACCCACCAGACCAAACAAATGAAGAGGAAATAGGCAGTCTATCTGAAAAAGAATTCAGAGTAATGATAGTAAAGACGATCCAAAATCTTGGAAAAGAATGGAGAAAATACAAGAAGCGTTTAAAAAGGACCTAGAAGAACTAAAGAGCAAACAAACAGTGATGAACAACACAATAAATGAAATTTAAAATTCTCTAGAAGGAATCAATAGCAGAATACTGAGGCAGAAGGACAGATAAGTCACCTGGAAGATAAAATAGTGGAAATAACTACCTCAGAGCAGAATAAAGAAAAGAATTGAGGACAGTCTCAGACCTCTGGGACAACATTAAATGCACCAACATTCGAATTATAGGGGTCTGAGAAGAAGAAGAGAAAAAGAAAGGGACTGAGAAAATATTTGAAGAGATTATAGCTGAAAACTTCCCTAACTTGGGAAAGGAAATAGTTCATCAAGTCCAGGAAGTGCAGAGAGTCCCATACAGGATAAATCCAAGTAGAAACACGCCAAGACACATATTAATCAAACTATCAAAAATTAAATACAAAGAAAAAACATTAACAGCAGCAAGGGAAAAAGCAACAAATAACATACAAGGGAATCTCCATAAAGTTAACAGCTGATCTTTAAGCAGAAACTCTGCAAGCCAGAACGGAGGGGCAGGACATATTTAAAGTGATGAAATGGAAAAACCTACAACCAAGAAATACACTACCCACCAAGGATCTCATTCAGATTTGATGGAGAAATTAAAAACTTTACAGGCAAGCAAAAGTTAAGAGAATTCACCACCACCAAACCAGATTTACAACAAATGCTAAAGGAACTTCTCTAGTCAGGAAACATAAGAGAAGGGAAACACCTACAATAACAAACCCAAAACAATTAAGAAAATGGTAATAGTAACATACATATGGATAATTACCTTAAATGTGAATGGATTAAATGCTCCAACCAATAAACATACTGGCTGAATGGATACAAAAACAAGACCCGTACATATGCTGTCTACAAGAGACCCACTTCAGACCTAGGAACACATACAGACTGAAAGTGAGGGGATGGAAAAAGATATTCCATGCAAATGGAAATCAAAATAAAGCTGGAGTAGCAATTCTCATATCAGACAAAATAGACTTTACAATAAAGACTACTACAAGAGACAAAGAAGGACACTACATAATAATCAAGGGATCAATCCAAGAAGAAGATATAACAATTGTAAATATTTATGCACGCAACATAGGAGCACCTCAGTACATAAGGCAAATGCTAAGAGCCATAAAAGTGGAAATCGACAGTAACACAATCATGGTACGGGACTTTTTAACACCCCACTTTCACCAATGGACAGATCATCCAAAATGAAAAAATAAGGAAACAGAAGCTTTAAATGATACAATAAACAAGATGGACTTAATTGATATTTATAGGACATTCCACCACAGACAACAAAATACACTTTCTTCTCAAGTGCTCATGGAACAGTCTCCAGAATAGATCATATCTTGGGTCACAAATCAAACCTTGGTAAATTTAAGAAAATTGAAAGCTTATCAAGAATCTTTTCCGACCACAATGCTATGAGACTAGATATCCATTACAGGAATAATATCTGTAAAGTCAAAAACACATGGAGGTTAAACTATACACTACTTAATAAGCAAGAGATCAATGAAGAAATCAAAGAGGAAATCAAAAAATACCTAGAAACAAATGACAATGATAAAAGGATGACCCAAAAGCTATGGGATGCAGCAAAAACAGTTCTAGGAGGGAAGTTTATAGCAATACAATCTTACCTTAAGAAACAACAAACATCTTAAATAAACAAGCTAATCTTACACCTAAAGCAATTAGAGAAAGAAGAAGAAGAAAACCCAAAGTTTGCAGAAGGAAAGAAATCATAAATTTCAGATGAGAAATAAATGAAAAAGAAATGAAGGAATAAATAACAAAGATCAATAAAACTACAAGCTGGTTCTTTGAGAAGATAAACAAAATTGAAAAACCATTAGCCAGACTCATCAAGAAAAAAGGGAGAAGACTCAAATCAATAGAATAAGAAATGAAAAAGAACAAGTAACAACTTACACTGCAGAAACACAAAGGATCATGAGAGATTATTACAAGCAATTATATGCCAATAAAATAGATAACCTGGAAGAAATGGACACATTCTTAGAAAAGCACAACCTTCTGAGACTGAACCAGGAAGAAATAGAAAATATAAACAGACCAATCACAAGCAGTGAAATTGAAACTGTAATTAAAAATCTTCCAACAAACAAAAGCCCAGGACCAGATGGCTTCACAGGCGAATTCTATAAAACATTTAGAGAGAAGGTCACACCTATCCTTCTCAAACTCTTCTAAGATATAGCAGAGGGAAGAATACTCCCAAACTCATTCTAAGAGGCCACAATCACCTTGATACCAAAACCAGACAAAGATGTCACAAAGAAAGAAAACTACAGGCCAATAACACTGATGAACATAGATGCAAAAAACTTCAACAAAATACTAGCAAAGAGTATCCAACAGCACATTAAAAGGATCATACACCACGATCAAGGGGGGTTTATCCCAGGAATGCAAGGATTGTTCAATATATGCAAATCAATCAATGTGATACACCATATTAACAAATTGAAGAATAAAAACCATATGATCATCTCAACAGATGCAGAAAAAGCTTTTCACAAAATTCAATTCATGTTAAAAACACTCCAGAAAGTAGGCATAGAGGGAACTTTTCTAAACATAATAAGGGCCATATATGACAAAACCACAGCCAACATCATCCTCAATGGTGAAAAACTGAAAGCATTTCCACTAAGATCAGGAACAAGACAAGGTTGCCCACTCTCACCATTATTATTCAACATTGTTTTGGAAGTTTTAGCCACAGCAATCAGAGAAGAAATAGAAATAATAGGAATCCAAATGGAAAAGAAGAAGTAAAGCTGTCACTGTTTGCAGATGACATGATACTATACATGGAGAATCCTAAATATGCTACCAGAAAACTACTAGAGATAATCAATGAATTTGGTAAAGTTGCAGGATACAAAATTAATGCACAGAAATCTCCTGCATTCCTATACACTAGTGATGAAAAATCTGAAAGAGAAATTAAGGAAACACTCCCATTTACCATTGCAACAAAAAGAATAAAATACCTAGGAATAAACCTACTTAAGGAGACAAAAGACCTGTATGCAGAAAACTATAAGACACTGATGAAAGAAATTAAAGATGCTACAAACAGATGGAGAGATATACCATATACTTGGATTGGAAGAAGCAACATTGTGAAAAGACTATACTAACCAAAGCAATCTACAGATTCAATGCAATCCCTATCAAACTACCACTGGTATTTATCACAAACTTGAACAAAATTTTTGCCATTTCTGTAGAAACACAAAAGACCCCAAATAGCCAAAGCAATCTTGAGAAAGAAAAACAGAGCTAGAGGAATCAGTCTCCCGGGTTTTCATACAGAGTGAAGTAAGTCAGAAAGAGAAAAACACATACCGTACGCTAACACATATATATGGAATCTAAAAAAAACCAAAACGGTTATGAACTACCTAGGGGCAGGACAGGAATAAAGACACAGACCTGCTAGAGAATGGACTTGAGGATACGGGGAAGGGGAAGGGGAAGCTGGGACAAAGTGAGAGTTGCATGGACAAATATACGCTGCTAAATGTAAAATCAATAGCTAGTGGGAAGCAGCTGCATAGCACAGGGAAGTCAGCTCAGTGCTTTGTGACCACATAGTAGGGTGGGATAGGGAGGGTGGGAGTGAGGGAGATGCAAGAGGGAAGAGATATGGGGTTATATGTATATGTATAGCTGGTTCACTTTGTTATAAAGCAGAAAGTAACACACCATTGTAAAGCAATGTTACTCCAATTAAGATGTAAAATAAAATAAAATTGAGATATAATTGACCTATAAAATAAAAAAATAAGAAAGACACCAGGCAGAAGGACCCTTGTTGGGGAGTAACTCAGGAGGGTCAGTAACAATTGCAACACATTTCAAACTCCTTCCCAAAGTGACTGAGAAGTAAGCCTGGAAGTTTTGTTGTAAGCCCTCCTCTAAGCGTTTTAAATTTGTAAAAACATTGTATGCTTCCTCAGAGTTGTTTAAGATTCTTGGCAGGCATGGCTGGGTTAATCTAAAAGGTACCAGGGCTTCCCTGGTGGTGCAGTGGTTGAGAGTCAGCCTGCCGATGCAGGGGACGCGGGTTCGTGCCACGGTCCAGGAATCAACAGGGAGAGGCCCCCGTCCCCCAAAAAAAAAAAAAAAAAAAAAAAAAAAAAAAAAAGTACCAAAACCATCGCAGTTACCCTCCCTGAAAAGAATCCCCTAGTGATTGACCAATAACCAGGGAATGCCATAGACAGACAGCAGCACACTCTGCACAGGTCATCTGGTATGAGGCGAGGCAGGGTGGGATGTAAATGAAAGTGAACAAAAAGGCAAGGAGGGTAAATTAAAGTGCATCAAGGCATTGGTACATGAAAGCACTGAGGCACTGCTCTCTAATACTAAAGGTTGTCAGGGAACATAGAGAGTAAGCTACCTTTCTAAATCCACATCAAAAGGCAGGGGGGAATGCTTATAATTCTGTTCAGGATAAAATAGTCAAAGGAGAAAAGAGTCAAGGACGCAGCAAAATGCACGCAGATGAGATCCACTTAGATCAAAGGGTTGTAAAGGGTGTTCACAGTGAAATGCTTGTGAGGAAGCTCAGGCTTTCAGGGAGGCAGGAAGGATCACCAGATTCTCACCCCTGGTGAGGTCACACAGTGACACTGAGGTGAAAAGAAAGTGGCCATCTTAGATTTTATGAGAAAATGTGAAAATTGCCTGAATCATAGCAAAACTGTCACTAATGCCTTTGTAGAATACACAGATGAGCATGTGGTCAAGAAATCTCAAACCTGGGCTTCCCTGGTGGCGCAATGGTTAAGAATCCTCCTGCCAATGCAGGGGACACAGGTTCGAGTCCTGGTCTGGGATGATCCCACATGCCACGGAGCAACTAAGCCCATGCACCACAACTACTGAGCCCACGTGCTACAACTACTGAAGCCCACGTGCCTAGAGCCCGTGCTCTGCAACAAGAGAAGCCACCGCAATAAGCCCGCGCACCACAACGAAGAGTAGCCCATGGTCGACGCAACTAAAGAAAGCCTGTGCGCAGCAACGAAGACCCAATGCAACCAAAAATTAAAATAAAATTAATTAATTTTAAAAAAAGAAAAGAAATCTCAAACCTGTCCACAGACATGAAATATTTGGGGATGAAGGAAGCTCTGCTTTCACCAGGATGAAGCCTTGAGGCTCAACAATCCATGTGTATATAAGTTTTTACTACCAGGTTAGGGCAGATGGGCAAATCAGACAGATCATTACAACCTGCCAGAAAATGGTGATGTCTAGAATGTAGCCCCAAGACCCTGGCTTGAGTAGGTGCAAATCAGAAAAGCATCTTGATTTTCTCCTGCCCCTCTGGGCTGCATGGAGCCCACAGCGGCTATGGGAATCTTAGAAGGAAGGCTCCAATTTGTGGGAACCAGTGGTGGCTCATGGGATGGTACTGAGGGTTCTGAGATGCCTCCTATAGGATTCAGACTTGCCCAATTACATTTAGGAAACTGAAGAATGTGCTGATAGAAGCCCATTTTTTGTGTGCCTGAGAAGCCTCTAAGGAGAAAACCCATGTCGAAGAAGGAGTTATGTGTAATGAGCTCCACTAATCACAGAGAGTTATATGAAGGGATGGATGGGGGTGTGTGAGCCCAACATGGTGGCTTTAATTCTGGTAAGTCCCAGTTGGACTCATGTTTGAGTCCTGGAGAGAGGAAGGAGATTGAGTAAAAATCTGAAAAGGGAGTTTAAAATTCAATAAGCCCTCAGCACACCTTTGAGGCCACACTCCCAGAGTTATGACACAGCAAAAAAAAAAAAAAGGTGTTTTCCCCTTTACCACAGCTTGCCCCACCCCACATCAGTGGCTCCTCTGGGATTCCACGATCCACTAGTGCCTGGAGGAACTGGAAGGATCCAGCAGTGCTGCCCTTTAATAGTTAAGTAGTTTGTGAGCACATGTGACACTGTCTCTGATGGCAAAAAATATTCAGGGCGCATTATAAGCAATTGAAGTTCTGTGAGAACAGAGGGACCAGGGCCTGTGTAATTGTGATTATTCTGTTATAATGAGACAATATCATGTTCTTGTTAATCATGTGGGCTCAGGAATCGAATGACCTGCGTTCAAATCAGTTTCCGCAATAATTGGCTGTGTGACATGTGCAAACAATTCACCAACATCTCTGGGTCTCAGTTTTCACATCTATTAAGAAGGGATAACAGCAAAACCTAACTCACAGAATTCTTGGGAGGATTAAATAAGTAAAACGTTTGGAAGGGTTTCCAGCACATAAAAAGGGCTCAACAAATATTAGGTTTGTTTCTTGTGTTTTGACTAATAAGTGTACCCACTGGCTGGGGATTGCTAAGAAAATATGTGAAAGAAATAATTTCTTCACCAAAACCAGAAAAGATTTCTATCACTCACATCAAATCCTCTTCCACAGTCAGTCTTGAGGGAGCTTCTGGGATCTCTACTAGGGTTCATTGATGCATATACAGGTACTTCCTGTTCCAGAAATCACATAAAGGAGCTTACAGTGAGATATATGATCTCTAAAATATTTTAAATAGGTTTAAATAAGGATAGGAGCATAAAATGGAACCAAGAAAGAGCTAAAAAAATACACACTTGCTAGCTGAGATATATAATAGAGAGGTCAAAGGTCCTCCAAGATAGACAGAATCCTGTTTTTGTTTTGTTTTCTTTTGTTTTAAAATAAGAAGAAGCAAATTTTTTTTTACATCTTTAATGGAGTATAATTGCTTTACAATGTTGTGTTCATTTCTGCTGTGCAACAAAGTGAATCAGCTATATGTATAAATATATACCCTCCCTCTTGAGCTTCCCTCCCATCCTCCCTATCCCACCCCTGCAGGTGGTCACAAAGCACCGAGCTGATCTCCCTGTGCTATGCAGCAGCGTCCCACTAGCTATCTATTTTACATTTAGTACTGTATATATGTCATTGCTACTGTCTCACTTCGTCCCAGCCTCCCCTTCTCCACCTGTGTCCTCAAGTCCATTCTCTAGGTCTGCATCTTTATTCCTGCCCTGCCACTAGGTTCATCAGTACCATTTTTCTAGATTCCATATATATGCATTAGCGTACGGTATTTGTTTTTTTCTTTCTGACTTACTTCACTCTATATGAGAGACCCTAGGTCCACCCACCTTACTACAAATAACTTCATTCCTTTTTATGGCTAAGTAATATTCCATTGTATATATGTGCCACATCTTCTTTATCCATTCATCTGTTGATGGACATTTAGGTTGCTTCCATGTCCTGGCTATTGTAAACAGTGCGGCAATAAACATTGTGGTACATGTATCTTTTTGAATTATGGTTTTCTCAGGGTATATGCCAAGTAGTGGGGTTGCTGAGTCATATAGTAGTTCTATTTTTAGTTTTAGTTTTTTTTTTTTTTTGCGGTACGCGGGCCTCTCATTGCTGTGGCCTCTCCCATTGCGGAGCACAGGTTCCAGACGCGCAGGCTCAGCGGCCATGGCTCACAGGCCCAGCCGCTCCGCAGCATGTGGGATCTTCCAGGACCGGGGCACAAACCCATGTCCCCTGCATCGGCAGGCGGACTCTCAACCACTGCGCCACCAGGGAAGCCCTATTTTTAGTTTTTTTAAGGAACTTCCATACTGTTCTCCATAGTGGCTGTATCGATTTACATTCCCACCAACAGTGCAGGAGGTTTCCCTTTTCTCCACACCCTCTCCAGCATTTATTGTTTGTAGATTTTTTGTTGATGGCCATTCTGACTAGTGTGAGGTGATACCTCTCTGAGGTTTTGACTTGCATTTCTCTAATGATTAGACATGTTGAGCATCTTTTCATGTGTTTTTTGGCAATCTGTATGTCTACTTTGGAGAAATGTCTATTTAGGTCTTCTGCCCATTTTTGGATTGGGTTGTTTACTTTTTGGATATTGAGCTGTATAAGCTACTTGTATATTTTAGAGATTAATCCCTTGTCAGTTGCTTCATTTGCAAATAGTTGAGGTTGTCTTTTTGTCTTGTTTATGGTTAGAATCCTATTTTGATGTGCCCTAATCTGGAAGGGATGATGCAATAGGGAAAACTGATATTAATGTTGCCCTTTTTATATTCCAAGTGCACAAATGTGATGGAGATAAGCATATAGGTGCTGTCTCACTATGCAGCCCATGTACAGAGCCCTATCAAAATATGAGAAGGAAGTAATGAATTCCAATTCTGTTTCTCTGCCTCAGTAACACTGTATGAAACCAACTCCTTGGGCCAACTTAAATATGGACACCTAGGGAGTAAAAGACAAGCTTAAAGAAGCAATTAGTATGTGTGCTTATCAGAGGAGTCAAACACCTTCGTGTATTTTAAATACTCTATTATATCATTTAGGAATGATTCATCAGTTGTCAATAGAAATCACTATACAAAGTGGATATATTAAAGAATTGTCATTAGAGTGTGTATAGGTTGCCATGCAAAAAATTTGTCCAGAATGATCAAAGCCAGTTGGACAGTGTTGGATTATTAAAGCTGGGTAGCAATTTGGCAAACATAAAAAGATGTCCCCGGGGCTTCCCTGGTGGCTCAGTGGTTGAGAGTCCACCTGCCAATGCAGGGGACACGGGTTCATGCCCCAGTCCGGGAAGATTCCCACATGCCACAGAGCGGCTGGGCCCGTGAGCCATGGCCCCTGAGCCTGTGCGTCCAGAGCCTGCGCTCCGCAACAGGAGAGGCCACAACAGTGAGAGGCCTGCGTACAGAAAAAAAAAAAAAAAAAAAAAAAAAAAAAAAAAAAGATGTCCCCTGAAACCTGAAAGAGGCAATATTATTTTACAATTTTAAAGAAAAAGTATTTAAAACATGAAGCTTAATTTGCCTGGAGTATGTGATCATTCTCTCAGGAATATGGAAGAGACTGGAAGAGATGGGATAGTGACAAAACACAAATTCTCACTGTGTTTTAATGTATAATGAGTTTTATGCATATTGCCCGATGGATCTGAATTCAAAATTCAAATCAAATGCCGTCACAAAGTGGTTGGGAAGAGATTTGCAAATAAACACTTTAATAACCATACCAGACCCTCAGTCTGTCTATTTAGCCAGACTTTCATCCTCTGCCTCCTCCACAAAGTCATATTGTCCCTACTATTACCCCCAAACAGACCCTACTTTGAGTTTCTTTAACCCAATGACAGCTCCATTCTCAGACTCAGAGTCCTGTGCCTTCTATCCCAGCCATGTTTCTTACATGAATCTTCTGTTTGCTCTCATAACCCTTCACCTGACTTACTATGATGTCCATCTGAATGTCCCTGGCTTCTGCTCCACCCTCCATGTAACTCATGTTATGCATTGTGACCACAGTGATCTAGAACCCTAGCTTTTTAAAGAGGCAGGTAAATTTACTGTCCATCTTTCTTACAACAGATAGTGGAGCAGCACTGATTTATAAATTTGAGACAGAAGTAAAGAAATGAACTCCAATTCTGTTTTCGGTCCTCAGTGACACTCTATGAAACCAACTCCTTGGACCAACATAAGTATAGAAATTTAGGGAGTTAAAGGGAAGCTTAAAGAAGCAATTAGTATGGGTGCTGATCAGAGGATGTCTGTCTCTGTCACTGTGAAATACAACATAAATATTGAAAGGAAAAAATACAAATAGTGCATCTCTTAACACCCTACTCTTTTTTTTCTTAAACATCCATATGTGCGTGGGTTTATCTCTGGGCTTTCTATCCTGTTCCACTGATCTATCTTTCTGTTTTTGTGCCAGTACCATACTGCCTTGATTACTGTAGCTTTGTAGTGTAGTCTGAAGTCTGGAAGTCTGATTCCTCCAGCTCTGTTCTCTTTCTCAAGATTGCTTTGGCTATTTGGGGTCTTTTGTGTTTCCATAGAAATGGCAAAATTTTTTGTTCAAGTTCTGTGAAAAATGTCAGTTGTTGTTTGATAGGGATTGCATTGAATCTGTAGATTGCTTTGGGTAGTATAGTCATTTTCACAATGTTGATTCTTCCAATCCAAGAACATGGTATATCTCTCCATCTGTTTGTAAGATCTTTAGTTTTTTCATCAGTGTCTTACAGTTTTCTGCATACAGGTCTTTAGTCTCCTTAGGTAGGTTTATTCCTAGGTATTTTATTCTTTTTATCACAATGGTAAATGGGAATGTTTCCTTAATTTCTCTTTCAGATTTTTCATCATTAGTGTATAGAAATGCAAGAGATTTCTGTGCATTAATTTTGTACCCTGTTACTTTACCAAATTCATTGATTAGCTCTAGTAGTTTTCTGGTAGCATCTTTAGGATTCTCTATGTATAGTATCATGTCATCTGCAAACAGTGACAGCTTTACTTCTTCTTTTCCGATTTGGATTCCTATTATTTCCTTTTCTTCTCTGATTGATGTGGCTAGGACTTCCAAAACTATGTTGAATAATAGTGGTGAGAGTGGACAACATGTCTTGTTCCTGATCTTAGAGGAAATAGTTTCAGTTTTTCACCACTGAGAATGATGTTGGCTGTGGGTTTGTCAAATATGGCCTTAATTATGTTGAGAAAAGTTCCCTCTATGCCTACCTTCTGGAGGGTTTTTTTCATAAATGGGTGTTGAATTTTTTCGAAAGCTTTTTCTGGATCTATTGAGATGATCATATGGTTTTTCTCCTTGAATTTGTTAATATGGTTTATCACATTGATTTGTAACGCCCTACTCTTGATCTGCAGTAGCTTAGTGATTTTCATGTTCCTGCATCTCCTGGATAACTTTATGGAAAACCCAACAAGGAGCCAACACAAGATGAATAATGGTTTAGTGACTCAGACAAGAACAAGATGTCTCTGAATAAAAGAAAACAGTGTGCTCCAACCACAGGAAATCAGAAACAGGAATCATCATGAGAGCCAAAAGTCAGCCTTGAAGCAGCACATCTGCCAACCACCAAAAACTTTCCTCAGGTTGCTGCTGGATTAAACTAGTAGCTGTTCTGTGAGTAAAGACTTCACTGTCTAAAGTATGCTATCTTCTCCGATCGCTTAAATAAGGTTTCCTTTTGATATATTGTTTAAGCATCCCTTTGTTTAAACATACCATTTCCTAAGCTTTGCTATGTGAGAGGACTATCTACCCATTGAGGGAGGGTCTGTGAATTCACAACAGTTTTTCAGCTCTTGGTATGTGGTTGTGGTACGTAATGCCGGCTTCCAACCCAATATCCTTATCTCTCTTCCTGTACAAAGTTCAAAAGTTCAGTTTACCTGTCTTTGCTTTTACGAAAGACCTACATTAGTACGTATTTTCACTAACCAAAAGAAATCCCAAGAGGACTTTACTTTTATTAAAAAAAGGCAAAAAAGGGCTTCCCTGGTGGCGCAGTGGTTGAGAGTCCACCTGCCAATGCAGGAGACAAGGGTTCGTGCCCCGGTCAGAGAAGATCCCACATGCCGCGGAGAGGCTGGGCCCGTGAGCCATGGCCGCTGAGCCTGCACGTCCGGAACCTGTGCTCTGCAAGGGGAGAGGCCACAACAGTGAGAGGCCCGCGTACCGGGAAAAAAAAAAAAAAAGGCAGTTAGTGGCAGAGCCTGCATTGGAACCATGGAGAATCAGAGGACTCTGCTAAAATGAGACACAGTAACACTTTTGTATCTGGGTCATCAAAGGTAGCAGGGTGGCCAGGGACACAAATCTATAAATTCATATTTGTTAGCTAACAATATTTCTCATCTCTGAAGCCCTTGACATTGGAGTGAATTTTACAGTTTTATAAAAGTGTTTGACTTCTAATTGCAATTATTAGACATGTGTCACCAGCATTTTTAATAAGACATAAAATGCTAAAGACATGGAATATATCAAACAAGAAGTCTCAGGGATGAATAAGAAAACAAAACAAGAAGCTGAGTACTGGGTAGCTGGGTACCAAAGTCAATTTAGAAGCAATAAAAGCCCTGTCAAGACCTGGAGAAGGTTCCCTGTCATCAACCATGCCACTGGGATGGGGGTGGAAAGGACCCATAACACCAGGGCTTGCATCTGGTGGTGACTCTCACAGACAGTCCATCCTTGGCACACTCCTCTCCTTCCTCCTTCCCCCACCTTTGTTAATTTCCCGATATTATTCATGTAAGAGTCTCTTTCTTTGGCTAAATTGGGAGGTCAGAGGTGATGTCTTCTTCATTTTCATGTGCCCCACTGTACCTTGTGCCCCGCACACTACCTTGAACATACTAAGCTCCTAGATTTTTAGAATATTGAAAGCAGAAAGGGCTTCATAAAATATCTAGTCCAATTTTTTGAAACTTGTTTTAAAGCAATAAATCTATATTAAATGAATAACTATATAGAGTCCTCAATATATAAAACAGATGATTTTAAAAAGAGATGTTTTGGCTGAAGAGGAAGCAAAGGAGGGGAGAGCAGACAAAGGTCAACGAACAATAATCTCTTTCCTGTTCCTCTTGCAGCACCTCAGCGATCATAGTTTGGAAACTACTGATGCAGTGCAACCCCTTCATTTTCTAAATGGAGACATTACTTAAAATTTTATACACTGAATTGACATATCCAAGGCAGGGCTGGTGAGCTGCAACTGTTGGGATCACCATATTCCCCTGGTGGGGATATCAGTTCTATCCAAGTGACTAGGGTGAGGATATGAGGAGTGCAGAATCTGTGTAGACTCTGAAAACACACACCTTCTTCTTTCCTAGTCTACTTGTTTGGAGGGGACCCTCGTTAGGGATGAGAAACAATATCCATTCTGCCTATACTGGTTCTGCTCAGTCTATAGTCTTTCTGGAAAAAGTTAAGCAGCTTGCCTCTGTCAGGAGAAATGGGTTGGGGCAGGGAGAGCACTGAGGTACTGCGCACCTAGCCTCGTTCATCAAGGGCCATTCATGGGCCTCTCCTTGCTTACCACATTCGTTCCAAGGCAGTTAGCGGAGGGCCTAAGGGCTATTCTGAAAGACCTGTTTAACACTGTTTGAGTTTGATGGGGACGCACAGACCACATAGAAGGTTAATCATTTAGTGTATTGCGTGCAACTAACACACCTAGCAACATTTGGAGGTGAAAGACAGATTAATAATAAGTGAATGAGATCATTTCAAAGAGGGACAGGTGTTCTAAAGAAAATAAAACAGAAGGATGGTGTTTCAGACAGAATGAGTGCAGTTATGTTGCAATAACCAACAACCCTCCAAATCTCAGTGTCCTAAAACAACAAAGTTGGAGTTTTTTCTTACACGTGTCCTACATCAGGGGGGCTCTGCTCCGTGTTGTGCTCACACCTGGATAACGCCAAGGCTAATGAGACTCCACCATCACATCCTTTTTATCTATGTCCTATTGCCCAAAGCTTATCCCAGAGGCCGGCCTGCCTGTAACAGTGTCAGGAAAGTATCATCTTCTCATGTGGCCCAGAGGAGAGGAAAACCATGGAAGAGCACACAAGATGGTGGGTGAGGGGGAACACAAGGCCTGATTAGGGTGATCTAGAAAAGTCTTTCTAAGGAGATGACATTTGAGCTGAGATCTGAATGATGAGAATGAACCCACCAAGTGAAAGCAACAGGAAAGGCATTTCAGGCAGAGGGAATGGCAAATGCAAAAGGTCCTTAGGCCAAAACAAGTGTACAAGGAAATAAATAAAGGTCAGTGTGACCAGAGTCAGTGAAGCCAAATGATGAAAAGCCATAAGGATCATGATAAAAAATTTAGATTTTATCCAAAGTGTGCCCCAAACTCAAATTAACTGTTTCCTCTTTTTAACACAAGCCAAAAGTCATCCTTATTTTACACTAAAAACAAAAATTCACATTTTCCTTTTCAGTTTTCTGTTTCTCAGGCTAAACTAAGCCTTTACCTTTTTCATATTCTCCTCAGGTTCACGTTTTTCTAAGCATTTGAAATACCACAGAACATCGTGACAAGATTTACAGTGTTTCCTGGAACTTTTTACCTCAGTTCTGCATTTTCTCAGGCCTCACTTCAGTCTTGATCAGCAAGCAGATCTGTGCTCTTAGCTGCTGACAGAACATACATTCTCTGAAAAGGCAAAAAGCAAGGAAGTTAGCATTCTGAGAAAAAAGAACAAACTTTATTTACTTAGCAGAGAAATTTCTCTATTAGAGCCTAGTATTTTTAGAACCAAATCATATATAAAAAGCCTTTTTGCCCTATGGAAATTATCTAGATTGTTTGATGTTCTGGAATTTATTGAGTTTCCAGAGTAACTTTCCAAAAAAGAAGATCCTGAGACCTTTATCTTCCATATTGCTTATGTTTAATGAAAACCTCTTCAAGTCCAAAACATTGTTTCCTGCTCTCCGACAAGGATAAACATTTAATAAAACCAGGAAAATCTCTCTGGGCCTCAGGTTTCTTATGTACAAGATAGACATAGTCAGTAATAGAGCAAAGCCAAACATTAGGATGACAGAGCCGTGCTGGGTGGGCTCACCCGCCTTCCCACTGTTGCCATGTTGGCTGCCTCATGAGGCACCAGGCATTTTCTCAGTGGTCCAGTGGAGAATTGAACTTAGCTCTGTGGCCTGCATAACAGGAGGTTTTCTAGGCTGCTTCATGAAGGCCACTAACAAGAATAACCAGTGACTATTGTGTGATATTTGGCTGAGCAGCTCACCCAATTAGAATACACTGCTAAATAGCAAGATTTTTGTTCAGGCAACTCTGCTTGGGTGTCCCTACTATTTGTCCTATAGTAGAGGATAATCATTCAATATGCAAACTTTAGAGTCAGGCAATCAGATATATCCAATCACATCACAGCCACTTTTTATTATTCAAGCTCCCTGTGCTTCATTTTCCCTTGTTTGAAAATGGGTTAACAGGGCTTGTTTCATCAGATTATCGTAAGGATTATGACATATTGAGTTTAAATCTGTAAGCATATTACACGATCCATGGTAAGTCTCAGTAAACATTAACTTTCATCATCATCATTATCATCAACCGTGAAGAATGGAGAGTCACTACTTAAAAATGTTTCACATGCTTTAGGAATGTCAATTATTCAATTTCTAGCTATCATGCTTGAACCTTTACAAATCACTCTGAAGAGTACACTCAAACTAGGGAAGAAAGCGACTTCCTTCAAACACCCAGTCTTGACTATGAGGAATTTCTTCCTCAGATATGCTTTTTAGATTTTGCCTCTCTCATTTTGTCTATCCACTTGTTTGTGTTTTCCTTTCCTAAGTTAAGATGAAGAATTTCTTTCATGCTACAACTCTTTATATCTGATGTTTGTTATGGAAAAATTCTAAGTCTTCTTTTCTAATTCCAGCACTGTATAATGCACGGAAACTGAAGGTAGGCTTTAGGTTCAAGATAATTCTATCTTATGTTATTATGAAAATTAAATAATGTATTGTGAAAGTGTGTGTAAACAGTAAGGTTCTATTCAAATGTTAGCCATTATTATATTTACTGTTTCCTTATATTCCTCAAATATTATAAACCTTTGTCACCCAAACTGTAAAAGTAACTGGGTTAACTAGTTAGACCAGTTTTAAGTGAGGTCAATTGTAGGTTGTACTCTGTTCCAACACCACAAGAACTGCCTTTGGAACAAGTCATTGAAGCCAGAGGAGCAACCAGCTATAGATGACAGATAAAGAGCAGAAGTGCATAATTTACTTCCAATAATCTCTTCCCAATCACACTAAATCAATAAAAATGCATAAAACCACAATAGATAGATGCCAGTATGGCTCCTCTGGCTCAGCAAACAATAATCTCATGGTTAATAGCTTGTTCAGGTAAAATCAAGTCTAAAGACACACGATTTCAGGACTTCCCTGGTGGCGCAGTGGATAAGACTCCATGCTCCCAATGCAGGGAACCCGGGTTCAATCCCTTGTCAGGGAACTAGATCCCAAATGCCACAACTAAGAAGCCCACATGCCACAACTAAGGAACAGGTGAGTCGCAATTAAGGAGCCCTGGAGCTGCAGCTAAGGAACCCACCTGCCACAACTAAGACCTGGTGCAACTAAATAAATAAATATTTAAAAAAAAAAAGACACACAATTGGTCCAAAAAAATAAATCTGCTTTTACCTGAATTGCTCATGTAACTATTTTTTTTTACCAGAAAATAATATTTGTCTTTGTAAAACCCAAAATTACTAGGAATTCTTCAATGTTCTCCATCTGATATAGTGTTAGACACTCAATATGTGGCATAAAGAGAAAAGGGAAGACAGAGAAGTCATCTGAGCCTGTCTTACTGTTCCCTTGTTTTCCTTCTCCTATTGCAAACACCCTATTTTAGGCTCTTGTCATATCAGGAGTGGGTTAATAGAAAAGCCTCCTAACCAGATTCCATGCCTATATGTAAAATACTAGCACACAGCACACATTCTGTACATGTTAATTCCTTCCTTTACACAATTCCATCCAACTTCCACATTCACTTGCTAAAACACTATACTAATATGTCAGTTCATTCTTCTTGCCTCCAAAATAACCAATATACCAAAAGTAGACCATATATTTAGTTATACACAAATACATATACACATATACACAATTTGGATTAAATAAACATTTAAAAAATCTAAAGATCAAAATTCTAAAAAATAGAAAATCATATCAGCTCTTTGGAAGAATAATGTTTGATGTTTCAATTAATTTGAAAAAGTTATATAGAGAAAAAACAGTAAAATAAGAACTTTATATTTATAATAAAAACAACCTAAGAAATAAAAGACACCAATATTTTCAACAAATATTATTTTCAGAGGGTTCCAAACTATAGTATATAAAAAGTTCATACAAAATGGTGAGAAAATCCATCAATATTCCAATAGATGAACTGGCAGGACACAATCAGATAATTCATACAAGAATAAATACATTTGCAAATAAATAAATGGACGAAATGCTTAATGTAGCTAGTAATAGAAAATGAATACAAACTAAACAATGAAGCTGATAAAAAATTGATGAAGAGTACAGGTTTGCAATCAAACTCTACCTCAAGTCCTGGTGTGGCCACCTACAGCTGTACGAACCTTACAAAGTATTTACATCTCTCAATTTTGATTCCCTCATCATACGATCATAATCATTTCACATGGTTGTTTGTAGGATTAAACAAAATAATCTTGGCAAAGCATCTAATAAAATACCTAACACAAAGTAAGTGCTTAATAAATGGTTGTTAATATGATGATTATTGCTACCATAGTTATTACCATGTAATACCTAAGAAATTAATGCTTAAGATCTTCTCATTCAGTATTGCCAAGGTGATGTTCAAACTAGTGTACCCACACATTAATAGTGCCTTTTTAAACTGGTCTAATTTTTGCAAAGTTCAAGTTATGAAATCGTCCATAGACATTTTGTGAATATATCCTAGGGTAATACAATAAGGAAAAGGTTAAGTTAGTCATCAGAGCACTTTTCATAAAATTAAAGCAATAGCAAAAATATTTGGCAATCCAAAAACATGTATTAAACTCAGATTATGTAGCCACTAATGAAATGGTTGAAGTAATATTTAATGGGATAAAAGTAGATGATTATGTGGGTGTGGTAGGAGTTCAACTATTTAAAGATGCCTTTAGATATAAAAAAAATGGGGAGAACATAAAAACCATAACCCACTTGATAGCAGGATTTCTTAGGTCAAGTTCCCCAAAAGCACACCTTGAAACAAGGATTTGCTTGCAAATAATTTATTGAAGAAGTGCTCCCAGCAAGCATTGGAAAAGGATCTGCAGAAGAGCTAAGGGTAGGGCAGAAGCCAAGTGTGGTGTGACTTTCAGGTAAAGTCTCTCACAGGCAGTTTCAGCCTGATCCTTCAGAGGAATTCTGAAGTGCAAATTACACTTCATAGTTTTTCCTACTCAAAGCAAATGTGCTGAGCTTTCATATTCTGGTAGCAGTCAGTTATTAGCTAACAGCTGCCTAATGAGGTGAGAGGCTGAATGAGAAGACCCAAGCGTTCCAGGCTCCTTGTGCCTGTGGCAAAGTGGCTCCCATAGCCTCAAGGCAGTTCTCTGAAGAGAGTGGCAGGTGACATTACACACACACACACACACACACACACACACACACACACAGTGGTAATTACGTAGAGATGATGGATACGTTAGTTTAATTGCGGTGATCTTTTTACAATGTATATATAATATATCAAAACATCAAGTTGTACACCTTAAATATATACAACTTTATTTATGCCAAAGGTATCTCAATAAAGCTGTTAAAGGAAAAAATAAGAGAAAGTTCACAAAAGCTGGGGAAGGATGCACAGTAATAATAAAAGGCACCAAAGGGGATCTGGGCAGACAGAGCATTAACAGAATCCACATGGTGAATTTTCCCCTTTTCAATTTCATTTCACATGTTTGAACTATACATAAATACAAAAAGAAAACAGTTTAGCTGCACCCCATTGCTACAGGCTAAAATCCAGATTTTCAGGATAATCATTGAGGTCCAATTAATAAATCTTATTTTGGGAGATATGCAGTTGCCAACATCAGTGGCCCTTTTATAGACTCTGCCACTCTATCCATTTGCCTCTAGAGATCCCTACACACACACCCCACTTCCAGCCCCTCCTCAAAACCTGCCAGGGACTGGGACTGCCCATCCTTGGGAGGTGCTGCCCACCAACCACACCCTCTCCCCCCCCTTTATTCCCTTGGGACTCAGAGGAAGAACAGATTTAGAGATGTTTTAAGTCTCAAAGGATGTGGAATGTGAAGCCTCTAGATTTGCTTGGAGTCTGCAATCAAAGTTTCAATATTTGAATGTCTTAGACTAAGTTAGGATTTGGGGTCATAAGTGATATTTCAGCCATTTCTATGGATAAAATAAAATTCAGAAAGCAGCCTGGGGATTCAACTGTAGTTTAGAATGTCACTTCTGTGAGAAATCATTAAATTTAAAGCAATTCATTTACGAAATATCTTTAAGAAATGCCATATTCATTCATTCATATATAGAAAGGTATATATATATGACTTTTTAAAGTGATTTGATCTCATATTTTAAAAGCCTCAAAAATATATGAATATGATTTGACCCCCTATAATTCAAAAAACAAAAAGGAACTTGGTGTAAAATGATGTTCAATGAGCATTCCTTATAAGAAAAAAAAGGAAGGAAAGAAGGAAGGAAGGAAGGAAGAAATGAGGGGGGAAGAAAATGAAAGAAGAAAACAAAAACATTTGGAAAAATCCTGAAGAGATTAGTATAAAATATGTATATTCATTCAATTAAATATTATGTTTAGAGAATTTTAATAGCGTTGGGAAATGCTTATGCAATAATATATGAAAAACTATCATATAAAATTTAATAGAATATATTTTTACTACATTTAATTAAAATAATAAACATAAATTGAAACACACCTATACTTCCTTGAACACTTCTCTAGGGTCACCTGTGGCATCTGAACACACCCTGGCTTTCAAATTCAACCACTTGATCATTCTATCCTACTTCCTGGAACATGTCTCAGTGGCACATCTATTCATTCAAAATCCAAATACAGATGTATAATAGGTGGTTATTACATACTAAGCATGGTCCTGGGAGCTGATGACACAAGAGTGAGTAAAATTTGGTGCTTAACCATCATGGAATTCACATTCAGGCAGGGGGATAGACACAGAACACAGCAACATGGCAAATACAATGGGACAGTGTTTGATGGAGGCTCAGCTCTGAAACATATTGATTATTCTCCGCAGAGCCTTCATCAAGTAACTATCCTGAAAATAGTTAATGATTACTTAATTGATAGAAATTTAAGTGAACTAAATAAATGTATCCATTTAACTGAGGAAATGATTCAGGTAGAATCTTCAAAATACCTGGTTATGTCAATCAACTTAATGGATAGCAGGTGACTTTACTTCTAATAACAAAACATGGAATAACAGCTGGCAAGGAAAACATCAGTGTCTTGAGGGACAGGAATATTTTTTAAAGTATAGTTTTCTCTGTGTTCAAATCAGAGGTTCCCAAAATTTCATGTGCATAAAAATCATCTGAAAGATTTATTGAAAATGCAAATCCATTGGCTGATAGCAGTCCACAAAAAATGCAAATCCAGTAGGTCTAAGGGGAGCACCAGGAATAAGCATCTAAAGATACTTAGATGCAGTAAAATAAAGATTACAACTTAAAATATATGACTTTTAAAAATTTAATAAACATATTTTGTGCAGATAATATTCTACCACAATGATACCCTTAAAAATAACACCTTAGGGACTTCTCTAGTGGTCCAGTGGTTAAGACTCCGCACTTCCACTGCAGGGGGCACGGGTTCAATCCCTGGTAGGGGAACCAAGATCCTGCCTGCTGTGTGGCGTGGCCAAAAAGAAAAACAAAATAGCACCCTAATTAAGTAAAATATTTTTACAAAATACTCAAAGCAGAAAAAAGTTAAATATATTTTCTGTTTAAGAAATGTCATTGGTGTATATGTAGACTCAGGTATTAATTAAAGAATATTGGGGGGACCTTGAAGATGTTTTTAAAAAAAAAAAAAAAAAAAAAAAAGAATATTGTATGTATCCCACTTCCATCTGTCAACATTACAAACTCTGTTTACTCAGTCACTTGTTAAAGTGAAAGACAACATTGTGAAATTGGATTTTTATCATCTGAGGTATGGCTCTAGGCTAACCTGAAATTTATCTTTGGAAGTAGCATTAATCAAATTTCCTTGCAGACCTTCATGTTGGTGACAGGCACACCTACAGTTTTACTGACTGATGAAACAGAATCCTGGAAGCAGAAAGTTTTGGAAAAATGAAATTTGTAATTAGCTTTTGGGACCATGTTGTCTTCCTTCTAACTGCCTCTAATCCACAAACTAATATTTGCTTTTGAAAGTTGAAGCGCTTTGGAAATCTGTCACAATAAAGAGAAGGAAAACTACTTCAGACAAAAGAAATTTTTGAAGTGGAAGATTGGTTCCAGTATGCAACAGTGTTAGCTGTGTCATTTGCCATAAAATCTAGGTTTGTTACACAGGATTTGTAAATGCATGTGCTTATTCCAGTGACCACAATATAGAGGAAACATAATGTACTGGAGAAAAAATAGGACCTGAATTCTAGTCCCAGATCCACCACCAATAAGCTCTATAACCCATAACCTCTATGAACTTCAATTCTCAGATTTGCAAAATTCAGCAAGTGAACACCACATGGTCTCTGTGACATTTCCAGCTCTATAATTCTAAAAATCAGGGGATATAAAAACAGTAAAATATATTTCAATCTCACAGAAGACTATGTGTTGACATTGAAAGATGCATGTGATGTATTGAGAATATCGTACTGCCATAGCCTAGCACAGTCTGACTCATAATAAGTGCTCAATTAATATTTGGTAGATATATGAAAGAACAAACCTGTGAAATTACACAGAATAAGAAATATGGTTCAGTACTTTACTTATGCTTCTAGAAAATTTAGCATTCCAAATCTTGGTCAGCCAATTAATGAACACTCATTTTAACCTATTGTGAAAAGAGGCTATAAAGGATCAAAATGTTCTGGTTGGCAACATAAATGTCAACCAGATATAAATGTTCACACATGAAATGATATGACGTAGGTACTATATCTACATATAGTAGATATATAACCTATAGATAACCTGATTATCAACCTTAGTACAAAGGAAAAGAGAGAGCAAGATCTGGTAAAGGCTTCCAGAGGGAGGAAGTGGGTTGAGATCTTGAACCAGGTAAGGTTGATGGGTTGGCAGATGAGGGGTTTGTGAAAAGGGCTAAAAACAGAAAAGAGAAAGTCATTTTAGTGATAGAGCAAGCAGATTCACTTTACTAGGAACAATATCTAAAAACAGATGAGGCCAATGGGTGGCTAGAGAGTTGATGGGGGAATTGTAATGCGTGACAATTTAACATCATCTTTTCATCAGACACAAGAAGAGTAGAAAAGATGTTCTTAGATCTGCATTGTCCATTGTGGAAGTGGCTAGCCCCATGTGGCTACTGAGCACCTAAAATATGGCTGGCCCAAAGTGAAATGTGTTATAAGTGTAAAATATATGACAGATTTCAAAGACTTGGTACCAGAAAAATAGGAATGTAAAATATCCCATTAATACATTTGTACTGATTACATGTTGAAATAATATCATTTGGGATACGGTGGGTTAAATGAAATATATTGTGTAAATTAATTTCACATGGTTCCTTGTACTCTTTTAAGGTGGCTACTAAAAATGTCTTCATTACATATGATTCACATTGGACAGCACATTTCTATTGGACAGCACTACTCTAGATAGATTTTCCCGGCAGCAGTCATGAGTAGCATATTGCAGTGCTAAGAGAAGAGAATCCAGGGGATCAACTAAAATGTAAAATTGTAGGTAGAGACGAATCAATAAGACACAGTAGAAAAGCAATCAACAAATAAAAGAAATACATAATTACTATATATTCACAGATAAATTAATAGAAGTTTCTAATCTGGAATATCACTATGATTATAAAACATAATTAAATTTAAATGTTTATATTCACAGATAAATTAATATATTAGAAGTTTCTAATCTTGAATGTCACCATGATTATAAAATACATGAAATAAATGAAATTTAAAACTCTGAACTTTCTGCCTGATATAGAAGTTATACTCAATAATGTATTTCTTTTCAGCTTTATAACTCTTTCAGTACATGAGTGCTTAGCAATCCCACATACCTGCTGATCTCAAGCCTGGAGATCATCTGACAGCTTCATAAAGGATCTCCTATCCAGTCATTTTGGCAACCTCAAAATTTAACATTGTTCATGGTACATACTACAAGTTCAAGAAATATTTGTTGAATGGGTGGAGGATATCACACCCAAAATCATGACTATACACAGGAGTTTAGACATCATGCTGTCCATAATATTTGCCCCTCCAGAAAGTGAAAAATATCAATAAAATCCCTAGTATCCAAAAGAGTACCCCATATGTTAGTAAGTTTTAAAAAACACTGGTATTCCAGTATGCACAAATTTTTAAATAGTTTAATATGAAATGGAGCTGATTATACTCCATGAAAGCAAACACTAAATTCTAGTATACTTTTCTTTTTTTGTTAAATAAAAGAAAACACAGAGAGAGAGAGATAAAGACTTTTACTGGACAATTCCAGTAAATAGAATACTATCAAGCAGTTTACCATTCTCCCACCTCAAAATCTTCTGTATTTTGTTTACTTAATCCTATTTTAGCTAATATAGTTTGGTATTGAAATGGAAATTCTGGGGAAATTCCAAGTAGTACTGGGAAATGGTGTGATTTAATTACCTTTTTTTTCCTGTTTCTGTTTTGAGCCAGTATAACATCAGGGTGAGGTGAATATCTTGGCTACGTTGTTTTTCAGCTAACTGGACCTCATTCTCACAGGCCCTGAAGATTCCATGAGCTGCTTAGTCCAATCCCTTGCCACAAATATCCCTCCTCTCCCCACTAATTCTATGCCACTTGGTTGAGATCATGAGAGTACCATACCACCAGGCTTCACAAGCCAAGTAGTGACCAATACAAAAATATTTGTTTTCTCTCTGCCCCAACTGCCCTGGCTGGTCCATCTAACAGGAATTCCCACCAATGCTTTGTTTGCCACGTCTAGCTCCTCTCCTAATTTCACAACAGAAGCTGTGTTTCCTACCAACTGCATCTAGAAATCCATTGATCTTGCTCTCATTTTTCTTTATCTAATCCTCTCCTTCACTCCCATCTGGACAATAAAACATTCTTTCATATTTATCCATTCCTTCTTGTTTTTACAAAAATATTGTCCAGGGAAAAATTCACCACGCAGGCTCAGATTTTCAAGACTATAGCCTAACAATAATCTCTTGACTTGATTCATTGTGATGGTCAAAGACTATTTTGGTTCTCAGCTCATTAGACTCCCTTGGCTGACATTTGCATGAAAGATCTCTCAAAAGTCTTATGCAGCCCAAATATCATCAACTACAGAGCTACATCATCACACTGTGTAAATTCTCTGTAATCTCTAAGACCCTAATGGTCTTTCTTTTAAATGAAATTCCATTTCTTCTCAAAGCATACTTTCTTCTAATCTTAATTCAATTTGAGTAATTCACAGAGAAACTGAAAACTCATGGGACTACGATGGCCCTACCTTCTGAGCCTGAGTAGGCCAACAAGCTTAGAAATAAAGACTTTCTTAATAATATCTTCTTCTCTTTCTCAGTAAACTAAGTAATGGAATGGAAAGGATTTTAAAATCTTAACAAAATTTTTATAAAAAATAAACTACATAGTAAGTGTTCCCTTCTTAGAAAAAAAAACAAAAACGGTGCTTTTCACTGAAACGGAAGTAATTTTACACAGTATTAGGAAATTTTCTTTCTATCTTCTCAAATGTAAATGTTTCTAAGAAAAAGCTTTAAGTAGAGAGGAAGAGGGGATTAAGGAGAGGTCTTCTAGCAAAGCTTTAATGTTATTGGAGTACATGATTTACAAGTACGGTCTGGAAACCTTGCGGTAATGTCACTGAGATCCTTAAGAATGCAACTTTTTAGACTTCTACCTGCTCTAAAAATATGAAAAATTCATCAACTCCCTAAAATCCTCCCCAGGAAAACAAAATGTGTTTAAAAAAAAACACTCAACATGAGTTATATAAAATCCTATATTCCTATTGTCTTTCCTTTGAGACTCTCACAATTATTACAAACATATTTTTCATATCCTAAGGTCCATTGGATGGCCCTTCTCACACTGAAGTTAAAAACAACTAAACTAACTTTCTCATGCAATTACTGTCATATTTACCATCTATTTTTTAATTCAAATGCAGTTAATATTTCCACTACATTCAAAACTCTTTCAGCAACAACCGTTACAAAGAAACACAACAACAAAAAAGAACCACAACATAATGATTTCAGTAATTAAAAAAGAAATTAAAAAGAACATCTCTGCAACATATTGTGACCCCTGGAATATTCAATTTTGCAACGATTAAAAATTTAAGGGTATTCTATTGAATAAAAGCTCCTGCCTGCCTTGACCTTTTTTCACAGAAAAAAGGTCACTGACACCATCTACTTTTGGGTTGAACACTGCCTAACACCCGAGACATGCCCAACAAAAACAGATCACTTAGCAGCCCTAGTCCTCCTAGTCCTCCAACACAGCAGACCTAGAACTGACTGTCTGAGACTGCTGTTATGGACTGAATGTTTGTGTCCTCCCAAAATTCATATGTTGAAGCCCTAACTCTAAGTGTGATGGTATTAGAAGGTGGAGACTGTGGGAGACAACTAGGTTTAGATGAGACCATGAGGGTACAGTCCACAATGTGATCAAAACTCTCAAAAGAAGAGAAAGAGACACCAGAGCTCTTTCTCTGCCATGTGAAGATACAGAGAGAAGGCAGTCCTCTACAAGCAAGGGAAAAGGGTCCTCACAAGAATTATACCATGCTAACACCTTGATCTTGGACTTCACAGGTTCCAGAGTTGTGAGAAATAAATGTCTGCTGTTTAAGTTACCCAGTCTATGGCATTTTTGTTAAAGTAGTCTGAGCAGCCAAAGATACCTGGTACCCAATGAATTTACAGTAGACCCCAAGTATCTGCACAGCCACTGATCCCACACCACTTCTGGCAGCATTGGCCCATTCTATCTTATTGGATTTCTACCCCTGCTTCCCTGAATTCCAATTCACTCATCTGCTAATAGGACAAGAGCTTTGACTCATCTAATTGCTAAGACCTAATACTTTGTCCAGCTGTTGCAGATTCCTTCGCTCTCAGCTGCATTAGCTTTTCTGTTAATGTCTCTGCATACTGGACTGTACCTACTTACTTTTCAGTGCCCAAGGGATGATACTGGAGTTCTGTATTCCCCTTTGCTTGATATCTGACTGTACATAACTTAATCTTCTCTTAATCTGCCCCACACTTCTTTATCCCTTCCAGCCTATATTGTTCTTGGCCCAATATGCCTGGTTTTGAATGCTCAGTCCACAGCAGAGGTAAACAAAATAAAACACAGAAACACTCACTCATCTCTAGCAAGATCATATTACTAGCCTTAACAAAAATGAGTTTTTCAACACATAAAAATATATTAAGAATTTTTAATAGGTGTGATATAATAATGATGATGATGACAAATAGCTATAAGATAAATAGATGATCATATATGGCTACTTATTAGTGCCTAGCCCTACTCTAACTATTTTATACACATTAACTACTTAATTCTTAGGCTTTTTTACCCCAACAGAAGAAACTGAGCTTTGGAGGAGTTGAGGGAGGTCCCCAAGATTTCTCACCTAATACCTGGTGGAGCTGAGCTTCCCATCTAGATCTGGCTCCAGGGCCTCAGCTCTGTACAACTAGCCACATGGCCTCTGTTTCACCTCTGAAGAGCTTGACATTGAAATTGTGACACACTCTTGATTTGTTGTAATTGTTCAATGCTAGAAAAAGCTTAACAGAAAGTTGCCTAATATACCTTTTAACCCCAAGAATCTAAAATTCTAATATTCATCCCGAGAATGTGAAACGTAGCAGTAGCTATCCTGTTGACATCCTTAAGAGATAAAATGCTTGACATGTACATTCATTTCATAAACTTGAAAGTGTCTCATAATGCATCAGTTTCTCAACTTGTGCAATTCTTTGTAATGAAAATTTTTCTATGGCACAACCAGAAGATATTTTTAACTTTTTTTGATTATTCAGAATCCCCACTCTGAACGTCACCTATTGGGGTACAGTGATGTTCTTTGTGACTCTTAATGAATGAAAACTGTGTATCCCCACACTAATTACCCCCATGCTGTTATTTCTGAAGTTATTTAATTTACTTTGATCAATTTATCTTCTCCATGGCATATGATCATTTGCACTTTTTGTTTTTATTCTCCTCTAGCAATACCCTTCTAATTTACTACTTTTAATCTACTTAGTTTGTAAAAGCAGTGATACTCATTTATTTGATCTGTAAATATAATGGGCTCAGAAAGTATTCAGGCACTACTTTCATAAATAATATAAAACTTGAAGAAGATGAATTAACTGTAAATGCATGGGTTTATTTCTAGACTCTCTATTCTGTTCCATTGATCTATGTGTCTGTTTTTATGTCAGTACCATACTGTTTGTAATATATTTTGAAATCAGTAAGTTTAATGCCTCCAGTTTTGTTTTTCTTTCTCAAGATTACTTTGGCTATTTGGTATCTTTCATGGTTCCATATAAACTTTAGGACTGTTTTTTCTTTTTCTGTGAAAAATTCCATTGCAATTTTGGTAGACAGTGTATTGAATCTGTAGATCACTTTGAGTAGTATGGACATTTCAACCATGTTTATTTTTTCAATCCATGAACACAGAACATCCTTCCATTTATTTGTGTCTTCTTCAGTATCTTTCATCAATGTCTCATAGTTTTCAGTGTACAGTTTTCTCACCTCTTTGGTCAAATTTATTCCTAGGTATTTTATTGTTTCAATACTACTGTAAATGGGATTGCTTTCTTAATTTCTTTTTCAGATAGTTTGTTGATAATATATAAAAATGTACCTGATTTTTGTATGTTGATTTTGTACCCTTCGACTTTATCAAATTAGTTTATTAGTTCTAACAGTTTTTGGTAGACTTTTTAGGGTTTTCTATATAAAAGATCATGCCATCTGCAATCAAAGACAATTTTACTTCTTCCTTTCCAATTTGGATTTCTTTTTCTTGCTTAATTGCTCTGACTAGGACTTCTAGTACTATACTGAGTAGAAGTGATGAGAGTGGGCATCATTGTCTGGTTTCAGATCTTAGACAAAAGCTTTCAGCTTTTCACTATTGTGTATAATATAATCTGTGGGCTTTTCATATATGGCCTTTATTATGTTGAGGTACATTCCTTCCGTACATAATTTGTTGAGAGTTGTTACCATGAAAAGATGTTGAATTTGCTCAAGTGTATCTACTGAGATGATCATATGATTTTTATCCTTTATTCTGTTAATGTGGTATATTATATTTTTTGATTTGTGTAGGTTGAACCATACTTGCATCCCAGGGATAAATCTCATTTGATCATGGTTTATGATCCTTTTAATGTGGCTGTTGAATTTAGTTTGCTAGTATTTTGTTGAGAATTTTTGCATCTATGTTATTCAGGGACGTTGACATGCAACTTTGTTTCTTTTAGTGTCCTTCAATAAGGATACAATGGATAAGGATACAATAAGAACACACAATGGAGAAAGGATAGACTCTTCAATAAATGGTGTTGGAGAAACTAGATGGCCACATGAAGAAGAATGATATTGGACTTTTACCCCACAACATATACAAAAATCAACTCAAAATGGATTAAATACTTAAACATAATATCTGAAACTCTAAAACTACTATAAGAAAATATAGGGAAAAAACTTCTTGACATCAGTCTGGGCAATGATGTTTTGGATATGACCTCAAAAGCACAGGCGACAAAATCTAAAAATAGACAAGTAGGATTGCATCACACTAAAAATTTCTGTGTGGGAAAGGAAATAATCAACAAAATTAAGAGAAAACCTATGGAATAGGAGAAAATATTTTTAAATCACACATCTGATAAGGGGTTAATATCCAAAATATATAAGGAACTCCTAGAACTCAATAACAAAAATAAATAAATAATCCACTTAAAAATGGGCAAAGGACCCAAATAGACATTTCTCAAAGAAGACAAATAAATGGGCAAAAAGTATATGAAAATGTGCTCAACATCACAAATTGCCAAGGAAATGCAAATCAAAACCACAATGACATACCACCTCACACCTGTTAGAATGGCTGTTATCAAAAAGAAAAAAGATAAAAGTGCTGGTGAGATATGGAGAAAAGGGAACCCTTGCACACTGTTGATGGGAAAGTAAATTGGTACGTCCATTATGGAAAACAATATGGAGTTTCCTGAAAAATAAAACTACCATATAAACCAGCAATTCCACTTCTAGGCATATACCCACAGGAAATAAAATTAGCATCTCAAAGAAATATCTGCACTCCCATGTTCATTGCAATATATATATAAATTCAAAATGAAATATTATTCAGCCATAAAAAGAAGGAAAGCCTGCCACTTGAAACAACACTGATGTACCTGGAGGACATTATGCTTAATGAAACGAAGACACAGAAAAGCAAATACTACGTCATCTCCCTTACACGTGGAATCTAAAGAAGTTGAATTCATGAACACAGAGTAGAATGGTGGCTTTGAGGGGGTCTAGAGGGGGGAGGCAGTAGGGGAAATAGGGAGATGTTGGTCAAAGGGTACAAAGTTTCAGTTATGCAGGATGAGTAATTTCTGAAGACCTAATGAACAGCATGGTGACAACAGTTAATAATACTCTATTTTTCACTTGAAATTTGCTTAGACAGATTTTAACTGTTCTCACCACAAAAACGAAAGGTAACTATGAGGTGATAAATATGTTGATTAGCTTGATCGTGGTAATCATTTCACAGTAAATGTATTTTGCAATATGTATCACTTCACAATATATGTATATCAAAACATCACATTGTACATCTTAAATAAATACAATTCTTATTTCTCAAGTACACCTCAATAAAGCTAGGAGGGAGAAAGAATATAGGACAAGGACTTAGCAGCATCTATTTGTGTTATTCACAATCTCGTTCCTTCCTTTCTGATTCTCATCTATATTTCTGACAGTTATTAGACAAAGCCCTCTGCATTGATTGAAGAAAAAGAGATGAAGGGCGTTGGTTGACTTGGTAGGGGAGAAACTGCTAATTTACAGGCAACTTTGTCATCTCTCCCTCTCAACATTTACTGAGCTGAAAAGCTAAGGCCAAGGCACTGTTTTCCCTAGCACAGTGATGGTATCCAAGGCCACTGGTTCCTGAACCACTGCATGTGTCAATGTATTCTTCTCCGATAGTGAAGCTTAGGATCTACTCCATTCTTTAAACAAAAGGCTGAAAATTGCCTGAATGTCATTTGGATGATGTGGAAATAAAGCAGAGTTATCACTTCACTGCCTAAATCAGGAAAGAGACCATTTATTTAGACCAAATATTTATGTGACACTTCCTATGTGCCAGGCCTCTTCTAAGCACTTTATACACATTAACTCATTTAGTGTAAGGTAACAGAACTAGGAATGAAATACAAGACCTTGGATGCACACACAAACACTTACAATACCACAGAACTATACCTACTAAACCAGAATAAACCTCAGAGATTTTCTCTTTGTAGTCTCCTAACAGCAAAAGCACTTTATGCACAGGATAACTAAAGCCAGAAGGGGTACGTAACTTCCTCAGGCCCTCTGAGATGAAGTGGGAGCCAGAACTCCGGTCTTTGGCCTCTAGGTGAAGCGGTCCTCCCTATACATCCAACCATTCCTTATGGATTCATAGTTTTCCAGAGTTGACAGAAACACTTAAGATCATGTACACAGTGGTTCTCTAGGTATATCCAATTTATATAAATGATACACTTTCAATAACACATGCTCACTGCTACCTTACTCCACCTTTCTCTCTCCTAGCATCTAGGAACTCACCTGGAGGTTGTGATGCAGCAGCTGAAAATTGCTCAGCTGAACCATGCTCCACAACCCCCTCTATACTCTACTTCCTTCAAGGAGGAAGAATCAAGGTCCTCCCTCTCCCAGCCTGCATTAAGATCAGGATGGCCCTCAGTCTTTTTCTGCAATAACAAAAGCTATCAACAGCTTTAAAGAGGTTCTCCATGAGCCAAAGCCAAAAGGCTGAGACGCACAACCTACTGGAGGACACTTTCCTGAAATCCTCAGTAGAGGCTGGGGCTATGGGTAGGAGAAACGTCTCTAACACAAGGTCCCTCTGAAAAGAACCCCCATGCCACCCCTGACAAAGCTCTAGGATTCCATCATCTCTGCCAAGACTATACTCTCTACCCTGAAGCCATAGGCCATGAATGAGGATGAGCTTATTATTGGTTCAAGTTCAGATGGACATTGATTACTAATTAGTAATGGTCCCGGCTTATACATTTTATTTTTCCTATTTATTGTTAACAATAACCACACAGTTGAACAGGAATTGCACAGTTGATATAACAAAACAAACTCCTTTTCTTGGTTATTAAATGTATGTTCTACAGCTGCAGTTGTATTTATAGCTTAATTGGCTCTTTAAAATACTGACATGCACAGATTGCATTATAAATTCAGCTATAAAGAGATTCCATTAACCATGTGTCGTTTTGATTAAAAACTGTGTTTTCTCCTGAATTGACTTTAAAAAATAAAGTGAACCACATCTCATGGTCTTCCTAAAGATGGGACCCATATAAAAATTTCTCCTCCAAAGTTTGGTGGACTCCAGCAACCAGGAATAAAAACTTTCTTCACTGGAAAAGCATAAACAGGGAGAAAACCCCCTGTGTCGTTCAGAATTCAGCCAGGCAATCTGAATCCATGCTAAGTATTTTAACCAGGAATGGATTCAATATAAGGAATTAGGTGCTTTAAAAAAAAACTATTGTAAAGACTGGAGCAGCAAAAGTCAGGAGGAGCTCCCATAAATCTCAAGTTTGTGGCCACAAAGAAAAACGAAGCTGCTGCCACCCAAAATCAGAACCATGCACGTAGCTGCTGCCAACTTTTCCAGCTTCTCACAGCTCCAAAATGGGTAAGATAGCAACCACTCCCCTCTGGACATCCAGGAGGTCTACTCATCAGCCCACTATGGCCAAGGGACAAACAAAAAAAAATGTCTGCCCCCTTCCCTCTTCCGCCTTTGAGATCCCATATGAAAGCATCTCATTGGCAGAGTCCTGACAATATGGAACCCTACTAGCAAAATAGCCCAAGAAACATAGTTCTCAAGTTTTTCCTGCAGCATTACAAGGAAGGATTTATAAGGGATGTAAGGGTGCAAGTGCCAGCAGACGATTCTGATAGCAGAATTACTCCAGCAGGAAAACAAACCTCCAAACCCCATCCTCCTCAGAAAAGAACCCAGGAATACACCTCTTTTGTTACTAAGACAACTCTACAACCACAACCACCTTTCAACTACATACAAATCATCTCCTCAGGCATTCTGTGACCCCAGAAGACAAAATAACCCTTTGACTTTGACTAACCCTATGACTCACTCTTAAGGAAACTTTATGTAAAATGTTAATGGAACATTTCCTTCAACAGTAAAAAATTCCCCTTAAAGGAACTCCAAGAAAAAAAAAGAGAATTCCTTCCATGTAAGGCTAGGAATTCTCCTCAAAATTCTTAAGAAATACTTAGTTTTGTTTTCTAGATAGATGATCAAATAATTTAGATTAAGAAAAATGGCAAATGACTTCATAACTTTCCCAGAGATAACACTTTGGAAAAGTATCGCATCTCTTTACAATTTGAAGAACATTACTTTGTCTCTCTTTCTCTGGTTTTATTTTCTGAACTTGTTTCTTTCAGTTTCAGTTAAAGTGACCTTTAAATTGGGGGTTTTCCATGCATGATTCTTCTTCTGGAATACGAATCAAAGTTTTTCCATTTATACCAACTTATGAAAGGGTTTCCTTTCCTCTGAAGGAATTTTTTAAAAAGCCATTCTAAATACCTTGTCTACAAATCTTTCTTAGACTTAATATCCTAGTAAGAAAAAGGCATAAAATAAGACATAATATCCTAACAAGAAAAAGGCATAAAGATCTATCAGCTGCAAAAGTATCATATCTTAATGTCTTATTAATTGTATCCTTTTAAGAACCCTTGAGAGGATGCAATAATAAATGTCCCCTTGGGTCTGAGAGTGCATCTTCTCCCTAAAGGAAAAATGAATCAGCTTCACACCACACTAGCAACTATAAATGTATTTTTTCCAGGAAATATGTTATGATACAAAATCTCACACAGAATCCCAAAATGGATATTAGGGAGAGAGAAGAGTTGTTGCAGGGGTTGAGGCAGGAATGAGAGGTTCAGGGCCTGCCGCTCACAGCAGTTCTGGGGAGTATAATTTAGAATCATTTCTACCACACAACGGACCCTCTTCCTTATCTTCTTCAACATCCAGGTTTAGGATTATAAATGGGTGACTTGCCCCTTAAACTGTATGCAGCCATCATAATGGTGATGGCAGAAGACCTTGCCAAAAAGTCATTTCAGGAGCGAAAGGAAGCCTGGAGAACTGGCCATCAGATTGAGCAGACAACAGTTCTCCAGTACTCCTGGTCACACATCCCCTGGGGGTTCCAGACCAGAGCTGGTCTGGCCCAATCACCTCTGCACTTCTCAGGCCAGTAGGTGAGAAGAGGCAGCTACGGTCTGATGGCTCCCTAATGCTGGCTTGCTCAGCCCACCCTGCACCAGGCCATTAGTAGTATGGGATTTCTGACCACTAGGAATCAAGACCTGAGGAAATATGGCTCAGTATGAATGAAATGATAGACTCTGTACTTTAATCATTATCTATAAGCTACTACTTTGTATATAGTTCTTAGTACCTACTCACTTCATAAAGTGCTAGAGAGCCTTATTGTCTGGGGTTTTGGTTTTGTTTTTGAAGATAATGTTTTTCTTCTTTTTTTTTACTGAAGTATAGTTGATTTACAATGTTGTGTTAGTTTCATGTATACAGCAAAGTGATTCAGTTATACATACATATATATCTATTTTTTTCAGATTTTTTTATCTTATAGATTATTACAAAATATTGAGTATAGTTCCCTGTGCCGGTAGGTCCTTGTTGGTTATCTATCATACTCTCTGGGTTTTGACCCTGTTCTGTCACTCACCAGCTGTGCAACCTTGTTTAAATTAATTAATCTCTCTAAGCCTATTTCTTCATCAGCAAACTCGGGATGATAACAATACTTGATACCTCATATATTTATTGAGGGGTTTAAATGAAATAATACAGGTAAAATAGTGAGCAGAAACTATTACACAATAAGTACTCAATAAATAATAGCTACTAGTACCTTTATCACATATAATTTGTGTTTCTTTCTCATTTCTACTATTTATTTCCTTAAAAAGTTATTGGATGTGTGTGTTATGAGAAATATTGTATAAACCATATAGGAAGACTAAAGCTGAGAGAAATTAAATAATCAAACGAAGGTACATAATATTGGAATATCCTTTTACTAAAATAAAACCAGTCACTTTTGAGTAATATACAATTTGCTGGACTCTATAAAAAAGTTATTACATAAGTCTGTCTAATAGTCTGTGTTGTGTGGTCAGCATTATTTGTTACCAGAAGTCGTTGCAGGGTTAATCAGGGATTAACCTTTATGTGCTAGTAATTGGTATGACAAACTTTAGTCTAGACTGTCCTCAAGTAAATAGCAAAAAGTTATTACAATCATGAAATACATTTTCTTGTTCCTACAACTGTAAAATAAGGTGCCTTGCCCACTATATGGCTTCCTTCCACCTCCAAGCCTAGAGCTTTCTTCAGTGGTAACAGTGTTAAATCTTTATTATTTTGTGTCTTAAAAATGGCTGTGAAACTTCAAAATGAACAAAGTGAAAATACTACTTCAGGGAGATCATTTTCATCTGATTACTATCTACCCACCTATTTCACAAGAGACTAACCATATTGAATTCTTGAGAAGACAAATACTGTAACCTAGTTTTACATGGAACTTTTTCTCTGTGACTATCAAAGAAATTCATAACATTTCCCAGGAGCAAACATCACATATTTCTTTCTTTACATCTGGCTCAGGAGATAAATGATTTACCCAAGGTCATACAAATCAAATTCTAGGGCCAGAAACAAGAGCTCCCTTTGAACTCCCACCCCATGGCTCTCTCCATCAAGTATCTTAAGTGGCTGCATGAAATTAAACGGGATGGAAGTGGGGGCATTCAGAGTTATCACAGAACAGTGTTCAGTCTTTTCAAATCCCAGCTGGATACATAAGGATGCATAAAATGAGAAGCTGCCTTACATAATTAAAGCCAAATGTTATTAGAGAAGCCAAATATTATTAGAAACATTGACATTTTAAAATTCTACTCTAAATATTTATTAAGCAAAGGTTTCATCATTGGAGTAAGTATATACCTTCCTAAGATGACAACTTTGAAAGATAGCCCTTGTATGGCATATTTATATATTCACACACACACAGAATTGAAGAATATATGTAAATAGAGTAAATTGCACTTGTTTTGTAGGACTCCATGTCTCCTGCTCTTGTGCCCAATCACATTTTCTTTCTAAATTAATTACTAAAGACTCCCCATTCCATAGCATGTGAGTGAAATAATTATTGACCTCTCTTTCCAGGTAAAAAGATAGCTTGGAGGAGTGGAAGAGTTTTGCCATTCCATAGCTGCTTCTCTATTAAAAACAAATGATAAGGGTTAACAATAAATCTTTGAGTCAGAGATTAATGCTTCTAAATACATCAGCCATGACTTTAGAATCTAAAAAATACACCAAACACCAAACTATGAAATGCTCTTGACGTCAATGGACAAAACAGCTATCAATTGAGATCACTTTATAACTTTCCCATAACTGCCTCACAGATAAACCTGTGCTGTGATCTTTCATGTCAGGACCTTAACAGTACCCTTCTGGACTTCACAGGCAGTTAACCGTTAACTACACAATACACTAAATTCTTATAAATTATGAGTCATATGACCAGCCACAGACAATATATATATAAACTCATGCTGCAGACATAAAATAAATTATGTAGACAGACCTAGAGAGAAGTTTCATTTCTCTTTTTAAATAAGCATTAGTTGTTTTTAAGAAATTTAAGTTTGAACCTAAGTTACCTGAAAAATATCCTCCAAGTTAAGGGTTTATGCAACTTGGTAAAAATTCAATAAAATAAATTCAACTGTTTAAATATGTAATTAACTGCATCAGATTTCTGTTTATCTCAGCCTCTAAAAACATCATCTGAGGTCACTTTTCACAGTCTAATGTCACTAACCATTTTTCATCTGGAATTTAACAATAGCAACCACAAAAGGAAGAACCAATTTCTTCTCTCCTCTCCCAGTGAGCACTCGCAATTGGAGGCCTTTTCCATTCTCTAGTTACACTTAAAATAAATAGACTTCCAAGCAAAAGGTGGTTAATTCAATGGAGAAGGAAACACAGCCCCAACTTTTGTACTTCAGAGGCCTATTGAAATCTTAAACTTAGAATCCATATTAAAAGCCCATGTCAACATAACCTCTGGCACACCAGATATAGCCCATGGATCTGAGATCTCATGAGATCTTCCCCTATGGAAGTCACATCCAAAGGCCAAATAGAGGTAAACATTTTATCTGTGTGTGAACAGCTATTACTTTATAACTCACCAGCTTTGGAGAAGAGTCATAATTCATGGAATTTCAGTCAGTACAAATAAGGATTAAGAAATACTATTATTTCACCATGGAACATTGATTAGAGAAGGAATAGTAATGTCAAGCGACTGACATTGCTGTATTGCAGTATATCTAGTTTATGTTCTGTATAAAATGATATTTTTAATACTTGTAAGATATCAAAATAAATGGTGCAGACTGGTGGGTGCCTTGGGGGTTCTACCTGGTGGCTGATATTATGGGAAGAACTATACACACAATAAAGTGCATATATAAGGTCTAGAAATTGCCTAATCAAATATATTGGGAGTGATCAGCTGAATGATGCAGGCCAAGTGAATTTAGGTGTATGAATAGCAATCCAGATAATACAAGGAAATTTTTCTCATGTCTAGGTAAACAAAACGTATTAGATCACTTCTAATTCGTACTGTATTACACAGATATGGCCCCCAAATTACAGAGCAGTTGATTTATTTCCCAAGTCAAAGTAAGCTCTGTCTGGGCAAATTCTCTTGAAGAGTTTCATTATGGGCTCACAGGCCTGTGTGTGTGCGCGCATATGTGTGCACATATGCACTTAAAAATAACGTAAATTATACTGGCAAAAGCAGGGAAGAAGTCATACCTTTTCTCTTCTGTTTTTATTCTTTGCCTGTTTTTCTGTAAGGTACTTTGACCTTCTCATGTCACTTCATAGTGTCTGTTAAATGTTTTGTGGATATTTTAACCAATCCATCATTTGTCTCTTGACAACTGCATTTTTATTAAAATTCTTTCAGTATTATATGCTCAACCAAAAAACTTTAAAACACAAATTTCAATGTAGTCAAATCTGTCCATTTTTATTTATGGTTAAGAATGTCTTTTCTACATGCTTAATAATATCTTCCCTCACACATAGTTAAACTTTCTCTCAAATTATCTTTGAATATTTTTACTATGTTTCTTCATTCATAACTTTTAATCTATTGGGGATTTATTTTTGTTGCATGGATTGAATGTTAAAAATCTGTAAGGGACTTCCCTGGTGGCACAGTGGTTAAGAATCCGCCTTCCAATGCAGGGGACGCGGGTTGGAGCCCTGGTCCGGGAAGATCCCACATGCCGCGGAGCAACTAAGCCTGTGCGCCACAACTACTGAGCCTGTGCTCTGGAGCCCGCGAGCCACAAGTACTGAAGCCCGCACACCTAGAGCCCGTGCTCCACAGCCAGAGAAGCCACCGCAATGAGAAGCCTGCACACCGCAATGGAGAGTAGCCCCTGCTCAGTGCAACTAGAGAAAGCCTGCGCGCAGCAATGAAGACCCAAACACAGCCAAAAATAAATAAATAAATAAATTTATATAAAAAAAAATATCTGTAAGAACATGAAAAGATGCTCACCTCCCTAAGTTCACTGAAAGGAAAATTACAGCACGTGACACACCATTTTGTTCAAATCAGAATGGCAAAAATCACAGAGTTAATAATACCTCTGCTGGTTAGCATGTGTATAAACGGGCATTAGTACATACCACTGATAGGCCTGTGATTTGCTATAGCATTTTCGAAATGTAATTTGATGACATATTTAGTTTTGAGAATCTAACACTTAGAAATTTGAAAAAGCACTGATACATAAAATATTTAAAAGAAGTTTCAAGCGACACTTGCTTAACAGTAAAAATCATGTTTGTTTGTCATCTGAGAGAAGGACTTGTGCACCCACAATTTGGAAGGTGATTCAGTGATGGGAATGAGGGACCAGGGAGAGTGAGACAGGGAAGATTGACAAACCAAAATAAGAATGAAATGTGATCACCCCTGAGGGCAATAAGGCCTGATTCTGCCACCTGAATAACTTACAGGATCGTCCACTGGAGGTCAGAGGTGAGAACACAACCATTAGAGAAGCTCCAGAGGGAGAAGGAAAAAAAAAAAAACCAAAAGACTCAGGGCACATGCTTGAAGCAACATGCTGTCAGCTTAAGCTGATTCTGCATTTGCATGGAATTGTTCTCTTCAACTGTGGCTGGAATCAGAGGTGGCCCGAAAGAACTTGTCAGGAGACTCCTGATATAATATCAATCAGTAGGTGATTGCTTCCATAAATTATCGTATATCAGTCAGATGGAACATGATACAGCTATTTAAATGAGTGGCATACACCTATATTGACCTAGAAAAATGTCAATAATATATTAGTAAGTAAAATGTGGAAGGACTTATACTTTCATGATCTCATTTTTAAAATTAAAAACCCCGCATGTGTGTGTGTGCATGCACCCATGCATGTGTGCAATTTTATTGTACATCTTTGTATAAATATAGAGAACATCTAGAAGAATATATACCAAACTGTTAATATTTATCAACTTAAAGATTAGGAGTGGAAGAGAGGAAATTATTAAGCATTCTTTCCCAACTCTGCATTGTCTAAATTGTTGCCCCCAAATTACTGTTGGGGTTTTTTAAGTAATTAATTGAGGGACATTAAAAGTTAGCTGATACATTCCTAGTTTGAGCTTTATTCCCACTCAAGAGCTTCCTCTGGAAGTCTGTTGCATTGCTGGGCAGTCATAATTCTTTATCACTAATAAAAATCATTCTACTTCTAAGCCCAAAAAAAGTCTCTATTTTTGTTTGTTCTATTTCTACTCTAGATTGGTACTGTTCAGTATGGCAGCCCCCAGACACACGTACTATTATTAAGTATTTGAAATGTGACTAGTCCAAATTGAGGTGTGTTCTAAGCATAAAATACATACCACATTTTGAAGACTTAGTACAAAAAAAGAATGCAGATATCTCACTAATAAATTTTTTTATTATATGTTGAAATGATAATATTTTGGATATATTGAGTTAAATAAAATACATTAAAATTAATTTCCACTATTTCCTTTTACTTTTTTAATGTGACTACTATCAATAGAAAGTTTAAACTTACATATGTGGTTTGCATTATATTTCTATCGGACAGTGCTGCTCTAGAAGAACATTATTTTTTCTTCACGTCAATGGGTTCAATCTTTACTTATCAGATGATGCTGTTTCTGGAATCATCTCTCAGCTATTATCCTGGTTTCTGTACTTCAAGAAGTACTTGACACATAATAAGCACTCCATAAAGATGTGCTGTTGTTGACTTGAATAGGGCTTTGTAACATAGGAGAAGGTGCTTTCCAGGAAAGAGCTGTCATCAGGAGAAGACTCTACAGAGGATTGGTGATTAAGAAATCATTAATGTTCTTGGAAGCAACATGCTTTTCATGATGTGTAGGACAGAACTCAGACTACACAAAGTTAAGAAGTGAGTGAGTGGTGATTAAGTAGAAGCTATAAATTTAGGTTCCTTTGTTGGCCGGGATACAGAGATAGTGATTTAGGTGGTCCAGAGAAAGTTTAAAATAAAGAGACTTAAGTATACTTTTTGTAAAGAGAGACACTATTCCTGAGCCTCACTCCATCATTACAACCACCTCATATCCCTCTTTTTTCCCTTTTAATGGGATTTTAATCAGCTGAAAGATGACACCAACAATTAGCAACAGCTTTCCTGAAGATGGAAAATACTAAATAATTTCACCCTTATTCCATCTGAGACCACCTTTCAAAGAAGTGCGGGCAATGCACTGCCCAACCTAGAGGGCACCGTGCACATAGGCCACCCTGATTCAAGCTGGTGGATGTCAGTGATGGGTAGAAGTCAAGGAAGAGGTAAGATTAAGAAATAGGGTAACAATGTCTGTTGTCCACATTAATTGACAATGAAAAAAATTTTAAGTTTGATTAGGGAAAACTTCATAACATTTGTTTTGGCATTGATTTCCTGGATATAACACCAAAAGCAAAAAAGTAAAACTAAATAAGTGAGACTACATCAAACTAAAAAGCTTCTGCACAGCAGAGGAAACAGAGTCAAAAAACAGTCTATGGAATGGGAGAAAATACTTGAAAACCACATAACTGATAAAGAGTTAATATCCAAAATATGTAAGGGACTCCTAAAAAAAGCAAAAAAGCAAATAACCCGATTTCAAAATGGGCAAAGGACTTAATACACATTTTTCCAAAGAAGACATACAAGTAGCCAACACATGTAGGAAAAGATGCTGAACATCACTAATCACCAGGAAATGCAAATCAAAACCAAAATTAGATATCACCTCACACCTGTTAGAATGGCTATAATCAAAAAGACAAAAGATAAATGTTGAAAAGGATGTGGAGAAATTGGAACCCTTGTGCACTGTTGCTGGGAGCATAAAATGGTATAGCCTCAATGGAAAACAGCATGAAGTTTCCTCAAAAAAATATAAAGAGAACTACCATACACTACAGCTCCCACTTCAGGATATATATATCCAGAATTGAAAAAAAATAAAATTAATTGAAATCCAGACCTCAAAGAGATTTCTGCACTCCCATGTTCATGTCAGCATTATTCACAATAGCCAAAAGGTGGAAGCAACCTAAATTGCCCATTGACAAATGAACAGATAAAGAAAATGTGGTATATATACATACAATGGAATTTTGTATTCATATTCAGCCATTAAAAAGGAAATACTATCATGTGATACCACATGGATACACCTTGAGGACTTTATGCTAAATGAAATACACCAGTCAGAAGGACAAATACTGCATGATTTCACTTCTACAAGGTATCTAAAGTAGTTAAACTCATAGGAACAGAAAGTAGGATGATGGTTGCCAGGGGATGAGGGGAGAGGGATATGGGGAGTTGCTATTCAATTGGTATAAGATTTCAGTTATGCAAGATGGAAAATCTCTTGAGATCCACAGTACAACATTGTACTGTAAACTTAGAAATTTGTTAAGAGGGTAGGTCTCATGTTGCATGTATTTTACCACATTTTTTTTAAAAGAACATATTGGCTTTTTCATTATTTAATCTGTGACATTTTTCCTCATGAAACTCATTGTTCAACTCCACTGGCTTACAAATATTCAAACTGACCGTGTTGCTCAAACCCTTGTAATGGAATTGAATAAAAACTTGGATTAAAAGATCAACTTTGAAATATGCATAATACATTCACTGACTTAAATCTAAAAAAAAAAGTGTAATGATTTCTTTTAGTGGATGGAGATGATCATAAATTAAATGTAAAGGTATTTGCTATTTCTTGCTGATGCCAAAGTTTTGTCACATCAACAATAAGACAGGGTTTGGTTTGGGGGTTATTTGTTTGTTTGTTTTTAGTTTTCATAGCAGCTAGTATAAGAATTCCTCTTATGGGAAGAGTTGTTTTTGTTGGGAAAAATGCTTTGATAAGCCCACATGGAGCATAAGCTAAAATTTATGGGTCTTGGCATTGGGTGGTGACAAAACTTTGTAGAAAGATAGAAATCACTTCGTATAATTGAAAGAAAAGGATTAGGAGCTTCAGAGGAAATTCGGGAAGTTGGGGTGGAAAGTAAGGAGGGGAGAAAGAGCGCAAACAAAATGATGGCTTACTATGTGTGATGTGAACCTTTTAAAGAAAAACCCTATGAAAAATAATCTAATACTAGTTCCTCAGATTCTTGTGGCGTCTGAATGGGCTGCATTTAAAAACAAGATATCTTTACAAAATTATCATTTCTAAAATAAATTAGATATGTTATTTCTATCTACTGAAAAAAATGCCATATTAATAGTATCACCTGAGTAATGTGGATGATGTGCTTATATTTTACCTAAACTAAGCAAAAAAACTGAAGGAAGATAAATATTTGGAGTCTAAATTATCTAGTTTTTCTGACATAACTCAACTGCAGTACACTGTTTATTTCCTCAGGGTTTTAGGTGTGTGTGTGTGCTCTAAAACTGACCCAAATGCTAACTAACATTTAGACCTTTTTATGTTTAAAAGTCATTTGTGTTCAAAGTGCCAAATTCATTTTCTATTCCTGGACTGTCAAAACCTCACTCAGCAATTATATCCAGTTACCAAGCTCAGATGCCTCCTGGGTAGGGAGTTCATAGTCCAAACAATCCTAGGCGGGGCAAATATGTAAAATAGGTTGTTGCTAGGAATTTCCAGCTCCTTCAATTCCCTTTTTTAGAGTTTCTGTACAAGATCTTTCTCAATCATCTGATGCAGCTTAATTCTAAAACTTAAAGAATAAATTTGCTTTATTAAACTAAGTCACACCAAAAGGAATGAAATTGTGCCATTTGCAGAGATGTGGATGGACCTAAAGACTGTCATACAGAGTGTAGTAAGTCAGAAAGAGAAAAACAAATACTGTATAATATCGCTTATATGTGGAATCTAGAAAAATGATATAGATGAACTTATTTGCAAAACAGAAATAGAGACACAGACATATAGAACAAACATATGGATACCGAGGGGAGAAAGGGGGGTGGGATGAATTGGGAGATTGGAATTGACATAAATACACTACTATGTATAAAATAGGTAACTAATGAGAACCTACTGTATAGCACAGGGAACTCTACTCAATGTTCTGTGGTGACCTAAATGGGAAGGAAATCCAAAAAAGAGGGGATATATGTATATGTATAGCTGATTCACTTTGCTGTACAGCAGAAACTAACACAACATTGTAAAGCAACTGTACTCCAATAAAAATTCATTTAAAAATATGGTAAAACAGAAAAAAAAGTACTTTATCTAATTTACAAATACTTATCTATAAGGGAACGGTTGTTTTAAAATAATTCTTAGATCAGAGAAACTCCTTGTGTGTGATACATTAAATAAATGTGTAGCTGTTCAATTCAAAATGAATAAATTAATAAATAAATAAATAAACTAAGTCACACCAACAGATTTGCTGTGGAAAGAAAAACTGAATTCTAAAGGAGATTACTGGGAGTGGGCAATGCTGAGCGTAAAGAAATGGATCAAAAAAAAATAGAATATCCAGTGCCAGGAGCAGGTCAATGTGAGAAATATATTTGAGTAGGTATCACACCCCATTGACTGACTGTCTCTTTATGTCTTAGTCTAATCTTGACCCTTTGGGCATCCCTGTGGCTCAGGGATAATGAGGGAGGAAATATTTGATTTTGAAGCACCAAAATTTTCTAGAATAAAAAAAATGCTTTCTAATTCCCCTCTCACTTGAGTAATATAGGAACAAAGTAACCAATAGCATCCCGCTGTCTTGAGTTTCACTAGTTAGTGGAGAGAAGCCTCCTGTTTATATTATTTATAACATTGTATTGGTTCCATGATCAGCCTGACAAATAGGCAAAGCACAGTGTCACAGAATAGCAGATCTGCTCTTTGAAAGTAAAGAGCTTTACCCTAGTAACATTCAATGAAGTTTGTTGAACAATTTATCTCAAACATTATTTAGTAAAATATTCACCCAATGCAGGAATTAATACCAACAAATAAAGATCCCCACTCAAAGTGTCATGAAAATAATGTTTTGTTCATAGTGTCTCCCCCTCAAAAAAACCCTGATGAATGAATAATTTTTAAAAAATATATCATTGGCCTTCATCAGGTACATGAAAAGATGCTCAACATCACTAATTATTAGAGAAATGCAAATCAAAACTACAGTGAGGTACCACCTCACACTGGTCAGAATGGTCATCATTTAAAAAGGCTACAAATAACAAATGCTAGAGAGGGTGTGGAGAAAAGGGAACTATCCTACTCTGTTGGTGGGAATGTAAGTTGGTGCAGCCACTATGAAAAACAGTATGGAGGTTCCTCAAAAAACTAAAAATAGAGTTGCCATATGATCCAGCAATCCCACTCCTGGGCATATATACAGCCAAAACTCTAGTTCAAAAAGATACATGCACCCCTATGTTCACAGCAGCACTATTCACAATAACCAAGACATGGAAACAACCTAAATGTCCAGTGACAAATGAATGGATAAAGAAGATGCAACACATATATACAATGGAATACTACTCAGCCATAGAAAAGAATGAAATAATGTCATTTACAGCAACACAGATGGACCTAGAGATTATCATACTAAGTGAGGTAAGTCAGAAAGAGAAAGACAAATACCATATGTTATCACTTATATGTGGAATCTAAAATATGACACAAATGAACTTATCTGTGAAACAGACTCACAGACATAGAGAACAGACTTGTGGTTGCCAAGGGGGCGGGGGTTGGGGGAGGGATGGATTGGGAGTTTGGGATTAGCAGATGCAAACTATCATATATAGAATGGATAAACAACAAGGTCCTACTGCATAGCACAGAGAACTATATTCAATATCCCATGATAAACCATAATGGAAAAGAATATTAAAAAAAAGTATATATATGTATAACTGAATCACTTTGCTCTACAGCAGTAATTAACACAACATTGTAAATCAACTATACTCCAATTAAAAAATAAAATAGTATAAAAGGCATCATACAATTTAAAAAACATAATAGAAAAGAATATGAAAAACAATGTATATTTATGTATAACAGAATCACTTTGTTGTACAGCAGAAATTAACATTGTAAATCAACTATACTGGACTAAAATAAAATTTTTAAAAATACATATATATACACACATACGTACATATAGAAATACATATTAAAAATACATATATATGTATATAGTTATATACATATATAAATATACATATATATGTGTGTGTATATATATGTGTGTATGTGTATATGTATATACATATATGTATATGTGTATATGTATATACATATACATATATCTGTGTATATATGTGTATAGGTGACCTTGGCCAGAACAATGGACAGAAAAAATTAAAATTAACAAATTTAACCGGGCTTCCCTGGTGGCGCAGTGGTTGAGAGTTTGCCTGCCGATGCAGGGGACACGGGTTCGTGCCCCAGTCCAGGAAGATCCCACATGCCGCGGAGCAGCTGGGCCCGTGAGCCATGGCCGTTGAGCCTGCGTGTCCGGAGCCTGTGCTCCGCAACGGGAGAGGCCACAACAGTGAGAGGCCCGCGTACCGCAAAAAAAAAAAAATTTAGCCAATTGATTTAACCAATGAGATTCAATTGAAAAGACATGTAAAGTCCAGAATTTAGTGTAAAATAAAGGCATATGCACTATAGCCTATCCAAAGAAGCAGATGATTAGACAATGGAATAGACTTGGAGGATATGGCAAACCTCTATATATATCAGAAAGGCTGTCTTATGTAAAAGGAGCTGAACTTAATTTGTCTAGCTTCAGAAAGCAGAATAGGACCAATGAGTTGAAGTTGTAAGGAAACATTTTTTTAAAGGCTTTATGGTAATTATAGCTAACCAATGAAAAATACTCCTTATACTCTATTATTCCAGTCCACTTGTTGATTTTATATGGTAGAACCTCAAACTATTTTTCTTATCTTTTAGATCATGCATGCATAATTTTAAAATGAGTGAAAAGTTCAAATTCCATGCAAGTATCATAAAGTATAGTAAGATTGATTTTTCTTTTCATCCAGCTGCCTTAGTGTCATGCACTCTCAGACTTAATTTTCTACATCATGAAAAAAGAGTGATTATTGTTTTTAATTTCAAGATTATTAGAACTTTAAGACTTTAAGACCTAGTGCAATTGCCCATAAAATCCCCCCTCAGCATTCCTACTTGTTGGACATTCCCAGCAATGGGTGTAAATCACTGGTTACCAAGACAACCCATACCATCTCTAAACCACCATGGCAATTAGAAAGTTCTTACTTAGTGTGGTGAGTAGAATAATGGCCTCCACAGATTTTATATCCAAATCCCCCAAACCTGTGAATATATTATCTTATATGGCAAAACAGAATTTACAGATCAAGTTAAGGATCTTGAGATGGGAGATTATCCTGAATTATCCAGGTAGGCCCAATAAGGGTTCTTATAATAGGGAGACAGGAGGGTCAGAGTCAGGGAGATTGGAAGATGATACACTGCTGGCTCTGAAGATGGAGAAAGGAGGATAGGAACCAAGGAATGAAGGCTGCCTCAAGAAGCTGGATAGGCAAGGAAACAGATTCTCCAGTGCAGCCTTGCTGACACCTTGACTTTAGCCCCATAAGATCCATTTCTTCTGACCTCTAGAACTAAAAAGTAATAAATCTGTGGTATTTGCAGCCACTAAGCTTGTGGTGATCTGTTACAGCAACAAAAGAAAACTAATATACCTTCTATTGAAAAAAAATGTCTCTCCCCAAAGCGTCATTGGTCTCTGGTCCACGCTGAATAGGTTTAATCTTTTTTCCATATGAGGGCTTTTCAACTATTCGAAGATCAAAATTTTGACGTCACTAAAACATTCCTGTTTCAGCTTTTACATCCTTAGTTCCTTCACCCTTTTCTCACATGACTACTCTAATTTAATTAGCTTTCTTATTCTTTGTCTTCTGGAAAAGTCCCCTTTAGTTTTGTGGCTTAGAGCAGAATCATGTTATCCAAATGTCATCTGACCAGCACAATGGTATAATTCTTTGGTGGCTGCAAAACCCACGGACACAAATCACATTTAGTCCATTCTCTTATTTTTCTTTAACTTTTACTGAGCACTGATGTAGAACACACTACAACTTACTAAGAACAGTGGTGTTTAATAATTTGAGCTAGACACAAGACATCATTCTTACATATTACTAGAAAAGTTTCTTGAGGTTTCTTAAGGTATGGTCATAGAGACAATTAATTAAATGAGTTTACTCAATTAATAAAACGAGTTTACAATTACCTGCAATTATTCATGTATACTTTCTCTTCTTGAGAAACCTAACAACATCCTGGTTTCTGTTTCATTGTATTTGATCAACTTTTGAACTTTCTTTTTCTTTCTTATACTTTCAGGGAGATTTTAAGATCTGCTCTTTATTCCCAGTGTTCTGAAGTTTCCCAATAATGTGATTTGGTGTGTGGTTCGCTTATATTGTTACACTAGGCACTTGGCAAAGCTTTTTAATCTTATTTTCTTATATTATTTCTTCTATACTTTTCTTCCTTCCATTTGTCTGCTTTCTCTTTATGAGATCTTGAACCACTTAAATTATTTGTCTAATTTCTTTTTGTTCTACGTTTTCTATCTTCTTGTTTTGGGTTGCTCATTTTGGTTTTGTTGTTGCCGTTACACTACTTTCTGGGAAATTTACTACATTAGTTTGCTAGGGCTGTCATAACAAAATGCCACAGAATGGGTGGTTTAAATGACAGAAATTTATTTTCTCACAGTTCTGGAGGCTGGAAGTCCAAGGTCAAGTTGCCAGTGGAGGTGGTTTCTTCTGAGACCTCTCTCCTCAGCCTGCACGCATCAGCCTTCTCACTGCTCTTCACAGGTTGTCCCTCTGTGTGCACACACCCTGCTATCTGTCTGGGTGTTCTATATGAACATCAGTCAGATTGGATTAGAGCACACTCTAAGAGCCTCATGTAACTTAATTACCTCTTTAAAGCCCTATCTCCAATTACTGTCAGGTTCTGAAGTACTGGGGTTGGGGTGATGGGTTAGGGCTTCAACATATGAATCTGGTGGGGGACACAATTCAGTCTGTGACATTTATTCAACTTTTCTATCAAACATTTGGTTTAATTTCTGCCGTCAATTTTTTTCTAGAGCTCTTTTTTATTCTCTTAATGTACATTTTTATTGTATCCTGTCCTTGTTCATGGATTTATTATCTTTTCTTATCTCTCTGAGAATCTGTTTGGTCTTTTCTTTTTTCTTTTCTTCTTACATTGTCTTTGCTTCCTCTGAGTTCACTTCATGTAAAGTTTTTCCTCAAATATATAGGGATCTTTGAAAGTTCATCCACATTTAAGAGGGACCTATTTAAGAGACTGAAAAGCTGATTAGAAACTGTGAAAATAGGAAATACTTGACAGTGGACTTTGCTGTAGGATGATCAGGCTGTAAGCCAACTTATTTTGTTGGGTCAAGAGAAAGGAGCACATTAAGGACATGAGTGATGAGCAGTGAGCTGTGGCCATGGAACACAAGGGTAAGATCATAATAGATTTGTTTGTGATAGTTCCCTGTATGATGGGAGCCCTCAGGTCTCAATAAATTCAATGAAAGTGAAGAACAATAATGGTGTGGGATTGATTTCACATGGTCCAAAGAGACGAGAAGCTTTAAGCTAGCATAAAACTCATACACACCGTACACAAAAATAAGCTCAAAATGGCTTAAAGTCCTAAATGTAAGACCTGAAACCATAAATCTGCTAGAGAAAAACTTAGGCAGAACACTCTTAGCAATATCATTCTGGATCTGTCTCCTGAGACAAAAGAAACAAAAGCAAAAATAAACAAATAGGATCTAATTAAACTTAAAAGCTTTTGCACAGCAAAGGAAACCATCAACAAAATGAAAAGACAACCTACTGAATGCGAGAAAATATTTGCAAATGAAATGACTGATAAGAGGGTAATATCCAAAATATATAAATAGCTCATACAACTCAATATCAAAAATATAACCCAATTAAAAATGGACAGAAGACATGAATAGACATTTTTCCAAAGAAGACATACAGATGGTCAATACGTACATGAAAACATGCCCAACGTCGCTAATCATCAGAGAAATACAAGTCAAAACTACAATGAAATCTCACCTCATACCTGTCAGGATGGCTAGCATCCAAAGGTCTACAAATAACAAATGCTGGCAAGGATGTGGAGAAAAGGGAACCCTAGTACCCTGTTAGTGGGAATGTAAATTGGTGCAGCCACTGTGGAAAACAGTATGGAGGTTCTCAAAAAACTGAAAACAGAACTACTATATAATCGAGCAATTCCACTCCTGGGTATATAACTGAAGAAAGTGAAAACACTACTTCAAAAAGATACATGCACCTCAATGTTCATAGCAGCATTACTTACAATAGCCAACATATGGAACCAACCCAAATGTCCATCAACAGATGAATGGACAAAGGAGAAGTGATATATATACATATATATATATACAATGGAATATTAGCCATAAAAAAGAATGAAATTCTTCCATTTGCAACAATGTGGATAGACCTAGAGGGTATTATGCTTAGCAAAATAAGTCAGAGAAAGACAAATACTCTATGTCATCACTTATATGTGGAATCTAAAAAATAAAACAAACAAATGTATATAACAAAATAGAAACAGACTCACAGATATAGAGAACAAACTAGTGGTTACCACTGGGGAGAGGGAAGAGGAGAGGGGCAAGATAGGGGTAGAGGATTAAGAAATACAAACTACTATGTATAAAATAAATAAGCAACAAGGATATACTGTACAGCACAGGGAAATATAGCCATTATTTTGTAAGAACTTTAAATGGTGTATAATCTATAAAAATATTGAATCACTGTGTTATACACCTAAAACTCATATAATATAAATCACCTACACTTCAATTAAAAAAAAAATCATGGTCTAGCCAGAAAGTAGGAGGTAGGGGGACTTGACTGGGCAAGAATATAAGAGGGATCTTCCTGATGCAGGAACCACAGGGTGGGCAGTATAATACTGTGAGTTTTTGTGGCACACCAAACAAGACATCACGTTTATCACTGCCACTTTGGCACTGTTCTCTGCTATGTTTGTGCAGTGGGCGTAGGGCAGGATGGAAGGAAGAGCTTGTTCTGTATTGCATTTAAGTGCTTTTATAATCAGAGGAAAAACAGTAATTCAATTTTAAGAGACTTTCAAATCAAGGCTACTCCACATAACCTCCACTCAGTTTTAATAACATTTTGCATTTATTAAAAAGGTTTCTACTTGTTCAGTTAATGTATTTTTTAAACTTTGATTCATTCTCTAAGCCCTCATCAGAACTGTGGCAGGAACTAGTCCCTCCATCGCTTGAGGGCACTAGGTATTAAGAACCTTGCCCAGATCAACAAGCTGGGAGAAGAGGACAGCTCTATTTCCTTTAAACCTGGTTGTTTCCCTGTCACACAGAGTGAAAAAAAAAAAAAAAAGGGCCTTAGTATCATCTGACAGAGCAGCCCTGCCAAAATCCACCAAAGGAAAAAAACTAAGTAAAGAAATGGTTACCTTCAAGTCTTTTCTCATGAAGCCTTTCTGCCTTAAGGAAAAGAGAAGGTATATCGTGCTCATCCTATCCAAATTTCTTCCTTCTGTGTCCCCCATGCCACCACCCCCTAGCCTTCTTAACCTGAAATTCCTTTATCCCCATGCCCCCCCCCCCTAGCCTTCTTAACCTGAATTTCTTTTAACCAGAGACCAAAAAAAAAAAAAAAATCCTTGAAAATACCAATACCATAAAATTAAAAATCACATTTACTTTCTTTTTTTTAACTTTTTATTTTATATTGGAGTATAGCCGATTGACAATGCTGTGATAGTTTCAGGTGCACAGCAAAGCGACTCGGCCACACATATACATGTATCCATTCTCCCCCAAACTCCCCTCCCATCCAGGCTGCCACATAACATTGAGCAGAGTTCCCTGTGCTATACAGTAGGTCCTTGTTGGTTATCCGTTTTAAATATAGCAACGTGTACATGTCAGTCCCAAACTCCCTAACTATCCCTTTCCTCCACCCTTCCCCACTGGTAACCGTAAGTTCATTCTCTAGGTCTGTGGGTCTGTTTCTGTTTCGTAAATAAGTTCATTTGTATCATTTCTTTTTAGAATCCGCATATAAGCGATATCATACCATTACAAATCATATTTTCTTTAAATCACACAAAAATGTGTCCGAAGATTCCTCTTAGTTGAGGGGAGAGGGAAAATTTGTCTTATTTGCATTTTACTTTATTGTTTAAAAAAATGCCTAGAATGGCAGGGAAAAGACCAGAGAGGAAGAAGCTGGGAGCACTAAGTGTGCTTGTTTTGTACCTTCAGTCACTCCCCCATTTCACTTGGGGCCCAGCTCAGTAAGAGACGGTTTGTTCTCAGGCAGGTATGGAGGGTTTGACAACCACTGAGAGTTACTTAGAAACAGGAAATCGAAATGCCAAAGACAGCAAACAGTTTTACAGACCACACTTTTCCTTCATTCTCATTAACAAAATTGCAATTAAATAACTTTTATCAAGAGGCAGTAGGAGTCGTTTGTTTTTTTTTTTTTAAGTTTAAAAATTTTTAAAGATAGCTCACATGGTCTCATATTCTGAAAAAATACAGATTATGAGACTTCAAAAAACAATTTGAACTAGGACATGTGGTCTTTCTCTACTAAAGAGAGCTTTGCAAAGAGATTGTTTCATTAAAAAACAAGTTTAAAAGAATCAAGCCCCACTGGAATAAAACCCTTATCAGAGCTAGAACCTCTGAGAGCTTGTCTTGAGTCCTGAAATCCCTATCAGAAATCACTCCTGGAAATTAAGAGATTAAAAGCATTGTTGATCTGGGTGTATATTATGAGAAAGACCCACAATCCGGGTCTATCTCTGGCACTTACAAGTCACATATCCTTTGCCAACTTACTTGTACTCTTGGATTTCAGTCTCTCCTCATTTGTAAAGAGGGCCAATAACATTTGTCTGCTAAAATGAGGATTAGATGGGGTGATGCGTGAAAAGCACAATGCCAGACACTCAGTAAACCATATCTACTATTATTAGTAGTAGTACTACTACTTATTAAACCACCCATTATCTTCATGCCTCTAGGAATATGACAATCTGGTATTGGATCTGGGGGGAAGGAAAGGCTTATCCACAGAGATTTTGCAGGCCAGTCCTGATGAAGTGCCCTGTGAAGAGCTCTAAGCAGCTGAGGGCCAGCATGAGGACACTGGTGAAAAAGAAGGGGGCAACCACAGGGCTCCTGAAAACCCACTTAGAGAACTGCCCAGAGCTGTCCCTGCTCTTGTTCACTGGCTTAAGGTTCAGATTAATATCTCAAAAATGTGCTGAATATTCTTCTTAAAAGATTTTTAATAGGCTGAAACCTAAATATAGACTACAAAGAGAGTGGGGGGAAGTCCAATCAACTTTTTAGTTCCCGATACCTCTTAAGCTGCTCCTGACCGTGAGCATGTGAAGAGTGCTCATTCGGAGCAAATCTGAATGCTGAGAACGATATCCATCTTCAGTCCCAGAGGAATCCCAGGGCTCTTGTTTCCATCTCTTGCTGAGAACAAGCAATACTGCCAAACCTGACAGACAGAGTGCCCTGGGAGACCAGTTCACCAGTGGGTTCACGAAGGCTACACATGCGGGGTGAGTGGACGTGTTCTAATGACTCACCCACAAGCCTGGTGCTCAGAAAGCAGCAGAGAAAGGAGGGTCTCCAGGGTAGACCTGGGGAATTTAAGGGAGTCAGGGCAGGGTGAGGGGATGGTAAGCACAGGGTTCTGAAAATTCGCATTAAGGATAAGGAATTCCAATTTTTACTATGCAGACAAATCAAATTTCCCAGGAATTTCTAGAAAACTCAGAATCATGATAATCATCAGGGCCTCTTTCTCCAGTCTAGTCACTTGTTATATCTGTCTGTTCTTTCATCAAGCCTCTTGCATCTGCCCCTTTCTTTCTATGACCACTACCCAAATTCAGGCCCCTACCCCGTCATGTCCTAACTTAACGCTATCATTTCACAGTGCTCTTTCTTACCCCTCCTCCTCCTCAGAGGTAAAGTCTTCTAAAAATTCTCCTAGCTGCATGTGAAACTGTAGCAGGATTCTCAACCAGAGCGTAAGAAACATTCGCTTTAAGAGTAACTAGAAGATTGTTGAGGTGGCCCTAAGGGGTGTGGGATGAGGGAGGTTGACTTACATGAGAGATTGAAAATAACTCTTCCTCAGGGAGGGGCGGCCCTTACATAAAAGCGTGGCCTGATAATAATGCTTCAGCGTTAGAAGAGAGGGCAGATTTTCGGTATGATTCCAGTTAGTCAATTTTCCTCTGACCCAGGCCCTATGGACTCATGATGGAGTCCCCAAGGAGACAGGGCCTAAACGTACAAACAGAAAGAATGAAGGTCTGGGCTTCCCTGGTGGCACAGTGGTTGAGAGTCTGCCTGCCGATGCAGGGGCCACGGGTTCGTGCCCCGGTCCAGGAAGATCCCACATGCCATGGAGCGGCTGGGCCCGTGAGCCATGGCTGCGTACTGCAAAAAAAAAAAAAAAAGAAAAAAAAGAATGAAGACAGAAAAGAGAGTCTCCCCACATCAGGGAAGAAAATGAAGTGGTTTCAGTGTGCCGAAGAAGCAATCATGGTAACGAGGGCCCTGTGAGTGGCATTGGCACCATCCAGTGTCCAGCCTCCATGACAAAAGGTGGAAGCTGGCAGTGATAGGAGGGGGATTTCCCAACATCTCCGCAAAGGCACCAGAAGGTTCTTGGCACCTTTTGCATTTGCTTCACCGGAAGCAGCAGTCCCAGGAGCAAATGGTCCTGTACAGCCAAAGCAGAGAAGAACATGGCAAACCAGTGTGAGCTGGAAACACTGTTGTGCTCATTATCTTTTTTTTTTTTTTTTTTTTTTTGCGGTACGCGGGCCTTTCACTGCTCTGGCCTCTCCCGTTGCGGAGGGCAGGCTCTGGATGCGCAGGCTCAGCGGCCAGGGCTCACGGGCCCAGCTGCTCCGCGGCATGTGGGATCCTTCCACACCAGGGCATGAACCCGTGTCCCCTGCATCGGCAGGCAGACTCTCAACCACTGCGCCACCAGGGAAGCCCTGTGCTCATTACCTTTTGTGAGATAGTCCTGAGACTCTACAAATTTGGGAAGATTTCTTTGAAGGGAATTTGTAAGTCTCCACCAAAATGGTGGGGACATTTATGCTATTGCTGTAGTCTCTTTTTTACCTTCAGGTTTGGGTGGCTTGAGGAAATCTGGTATTTAATCACAAGACAGTTCAACGGAGGAGAGAAACTGATACTTGTTAAATGCCTACTATATGTTAGGTATCACGATAAGTACATTTGCCTCTATTAATCTTTACCATAACTCTAAAATCAGATGTTTTTATCCCTTTTTAATTAAAGGTGAAGAAACTGAGGTTCAGGGTAGTTAAATTACCTGCACAGGATCACATAGCTTGCTAGGACTGTGAGCTTGAACGCTTTCCTTCATCAAGGCTGCATTTACCGTCTTGCCCATCTTCCTGGCTGTCTTAGCTTAGGAAATGGCTCCAACATCCACCCAGTTGTCAAGCCTGAAACCAAACATCCAAAGTGACTTGTTGCTCCCTTTCCACTCACATCTAGTCAACCATTGGATCCTTTTGTCCCTACCTTCTAATTATTTCTCTATCCCTCCCTTTGACCTCAACCTCACTTATACTACCTGAGCTGAAGTCACCATTATCTCTTCTCTGATTTGCAGAAAAACTTTCCAACTGATCTCTCTCCATGCTGTTTGTCCTCATTAAATCATTCTCCAAATATATCAAAAGTAGTCTCATTTTTTCATTTAAATTGTGGTAAAATACACATAAAATGTATCATCTTAACCATTTTTAAGCGTGCAGTCAGTGGCCATTAAGTATGTTCACATGGTCCTCCCATCATCACCACCATCCATCCACCATCACCACCATCCATCCACAGAACTCTTTTCATCTGACAAAACTGAAATTCTGTGCAAGTTAATAACACCCATTCCCTCCTCCTCCCAGCACATGGCAACCATCATACTGTTTTCTGTCTATGAGTCTGACTACTCTAGGTACCTCAAATAAGTGGAATCACACAATATTTGTCCTTTTATGTCTGGCTTATTTCACTTAGCATAATACCCTCAAGTTTCACCCATGTTGTAGCATGTATCATATTTCCTTGCTTTTTAAAGCTGATTAATATTCTATTGCATGTATGTATAATGCTTTGTTTATACATTCCTCTGTGGATGGACACTTGGGTTACTTCCACCTTTTAGTTATTAATAATGCTGCTATGGACATGGGTTTATATCTCTTTGAGCCTCTGCTTTCAATTCTTTTGGTTATATACCTACAAGTGGAATCATATGGTAGATTTAATTTTTTGAGGAATCACCATACTGTTTTCCATGGTGGCTGCATCATTTACATTTTTACTAACAGTGCACAAGGGATCCAGCTTCTTCATATTCCCACCAACACTTGTTATTTTCTGGTTTTTTGATAGTAGCCACCTAAAGGGTGATATTTCATTGTGGTTTTGATTTGCTTTAGTGATGTTGAGCATCTTGTGTGCTTGTTGGACACCTGTGTGTCTTTTTTTGGAGAAACATCTATTCAAGTCCTGTGCTCATTTTTCAGTTGAGCTGTTTGGGGCGGGGGTAGGGTTGTTATTACAGTACAGTCTTGCTTTTATTTTCCACTGTAATTTTTAGTTTCCAACTATAATTCTACCAGATTTTATTTCTTCACAATTTAAGGCCGTGTTTAAGGTGTACAACAGTTAAAGATAGTTGTGTTTTTTTAGTAGATTGTTCCTTTTACCAATCTGGAAGGCAGACATCCCTTTTAATGCGTTTTGCCCTGAATCTGCGATTTTAATATTGATATACTATGTATTTGTTGTTGCTGTTTAGTAATTGCCTGGCAATCAGCTTTTACCTTTCATAATTTTCATATTTCTAGTCATGACTTTTCTTTTCCACTTAGAGAAGTCCTTTGAACATTTGTGACAATATGGATGGACCTCGAGGGCATTATGCTAAGTGAAATAAGCCAGACAAAGACAAATACCACATGATCTCTCTTACATGTGGCATTTAAAAAAAAAAAAAAGCTCATAGATACAGATACACAGAATAGATTGAAGGTTGCCAAAGGCAGGGGTGGGGGAGAAATGGGTATAGTGTATCAAAATGTTTTTTAAAAAAAAGATGTAGAATCAATTTCACCCATCATTCAATCTGGGCTAACTTTTGACTTGCTTCATCCAACAGAATGTAGAAACAATAAATGCTTCTGCTTTTGCTCCCTTGGAACACAGCCCTGAGACTGCAAATTGAGGGAGTCGAGTCTAGCCTACTGGAGGATGAGAGGCCAGTGGAGGAGAGCTGTTCCTGCTGAGTCCCCAGAGCCCAATCATCTGACCAACAGTGTGCTCCAACTGTGAGCAAGGCCGTGTTAGATCATCCAGTCCCGGTTCAGAGGCCATAACTTCTGCAGCTGCAAAAGTAATTCCAGGGGATATCAGCAGAGGATCCCAGACCAGACTGCTGACTGCAGAATCATGAGCTAATAAGATGGCTGTGATTTTAAGAAACTAAGTTTGGATTGGTTTGTTACATGGCAATAAATAAGTAATACACCAAGTGTAGCATGGAGGCTGGCACTTAAAAAAACAAAAACAAGGGAGGAAATAACCAGTATCAGGATTACTAAGGGAGGCGTTTTGCTGGGCATGATTGGTCTTTGCAGAGTTTAAGCCTTGGCCTCTGCTTCAAGATGCTGAAAATACAGAAGAGAGACAAAACATGTGTCCATGAAAAGGATCAGGAAGATATTTGGGGCAAGTGAGTGATCCAGGCAGGAGGTTCAGAGGAGAGAGAGACCCTGACTGGGGAAGCCCTGGAAGCTACTCCAGCGGGGGTAGGAGCTGAACCCCTGCCACTTCCTACCATGAGAGCCTTTAATGCCTAAGAGACTCAAATGATCTGAAAGAAGACTGCATTTCATAGTGGCTACAGGTGTGGGCTGGGAAGTCAAATGGAACTGAGTTTGCATCCCATCTCTGCAACTAATTGCTTTGTGACCTTGCGCAAATTACTTGACCTCTCTGTGCCTCTATTACCTCATTTGTAAAATGGGAGTAATAATAGTACCTCCCTTATAAGCTTGTCATAAGCAATTAAAGAGATTGGTACAGAGTACATGTTCAGCTGCATTGAGTATTACTAACATTATCATTTTCTTACACCTCTATGAACAGAGTTTGATGTACCAGTTTGGGCAGGGAGACAGACTGCACTTCTGTGGAGAGGCCCAAGCAACAGGCATCCCTCATTCCTCTATCCCCTCAGCTGTCATTTATGATGCACACTGTATGTGCTAAGAACAGCTACCATTTCCGCCCAGGTTGTTGAGAACTGCCCAGAAGGGAATTGAAGGGTAATGAGTCAAATGTGATTGCCATAGAGCACACAGGTTTTGTTAATGTTCTACTTCTAAAGGTGGGTGGTAGTAACATGATTGAGGATTTTTAAATTATTTTTTAAACATGACACATATGTTATTTTCATCCTCTGTACATACACAAATTTTGGAAGTAAAAATATATAAGTAGGTAGATATACATCAAGGGTTGAAAAAGTCTAGGTTTTGGCCATACCATGTTGGTGTACACAGCATTTTAAAAATTTTGATGAAGTGGCCCACATTTTTAAATAAGGAAAATGTTATGTAAAAATCCAGATTTTGGCCTTGTCTTGAAAAATTGGAAGACCTGGCAACACTGAGCATAGTCCTGAAGGTGATGCTCAGACCTGGAACAGCAACAGTTTTTGGGTTTGGAGTGTTTGCTCAAGGTCCCCCATGCCCACCACTTCCTATTCTCCCTCAAATCTGGATCCCTTATCTATCATTCAATTTTGTAATTCTCCATATTATTTTTAATGGCTATACATATAATATAGCAATTCTACAATAAGCAATCTAATCATAAAATCTGTGTAAAACTTTACAGTTACTTCCTTAGGAAATTGCTCAGAAGTGTAACATATGTGTCAAAGGATATTCTCATTTAAAACTTTAATTCCAGGAAAATGAATGAATGTATTAATTTAGAATGTATGAGAATGCCTATAGTCTCTGAATGGACTGGACTATATGAGAATGCCTATAGTTTCTGACTGTAACCAATAAGGAATATCAGTAATTAGCCTTTCCTACTCTAATGGATGAAAACCAATAGCTAATTATTCTTCTAATTTGCATTTATTTAACCACAAATAAGGTTAGCCCTTTTTTCATGTTTATGGCCATCTCTACAGTAAGTTGTCTATTTACATCTCTGGACCCTTTCTCATCATTTCTAAGTGATTTATAAAATATCTTTGTGTATCAGAGATATTAACTGATAGTCCCTATCAGTTTGTCATCTATTTTTAAAATTTATTTTATTGAAGTATAGTTGATTTACAATGTTGTGTTAATTTCTGCTGTACAGCAAAGTTATACACATGTATACATTCTTTTCATGTTCTTTTCCATTAAGTTTATCACAGGATATTGAATATAGTTCCCTGTGCTTTATAGTAGGGCCTTGTTTTTTCTCCATTCTATATATAATAGTTTTCATCTGTTAGTCCCAAACTCCCAGTCTACGCCTCTCCCGTCCTTCTTCCCCTTTGGAAACCACAAGTCTGTTTTCTACGTTTGTGAGTCTGTTTCACAGATAAGTTCATTTGTGTCATATTTTAGATTCCACATATGGTATTTGTCTTTCTCTTTCTGACTTACTTTGCTTAGCATGACAATCTCTATGTCCATCCATGTTGCTGCAAATGGCATTATTTCATTCTTTTTTATGGCTGAGTAGTATTCCATTGTTCGTATGTACCACATTTTCTTCATCCATTCATCTGTCAGTGGAGTTTGTCACCTATTTTTAAGCATTGTTTATGATGGGCATTGAGAAGGGTTGTCAACATAGAGACTTACAACGTTATGTTATGTTAGTCTTACTAATCTTTATAAGGACCAATAGAAAGAATTAAAATATTGATTAGGTACCTTTTTTCTTTCAAATAGAACAAATTTACCTTTTGTTATGAAAGTAATATGTCCATTGTTTTTAAAAATTCAACAGGATTGAATACAGGAATATTTAAAGAAGAAAGTAAAGTTAACTACAAATCCTACCATCCATAGTGTCTATATTTTAAATATTACAGAAAAAACTTTCTCTGCAAGTTTATTGAGCCCCTTGGAGAAAAATGAATGTATATCTTTATCACTATCTTTGCTAAACAGAGGAACTTTGCTGGTAAAATTTGGTTCTACTTTTAACCACCACAATGTAAATAACTTGGCTTGTTTATAAAGTAGCCACACAGGGGCAGCTTTCTAATCTTTCATCCCGAAATCAAGTGGCAGGGCTGTTCTTAGAGATGGCCAAGCCATATAGGGCCTTTGGATCACCGGTGGCTCATCAATGACCAAGTACACAGGCCAAGTAGGAGTTTTCCCCCTTTTCTGGTGGGCTTTCAAGACTATCAGTCAAGGACAGTCACCTTTGTCTGCTTTTTCGCTAGTCTTCTGAGCACATAGCGAATGGGCCATATTAGGGAAAGTGAGGCCTAGGTATCAAATAGCAATAAAAGTCTAAATGGTGTATGAGGACAAAAGGCCAGCAGGCTTATCCTGTGCGTTCAATGCCTAACCCCCTGTCTTCTTTGGAAACTTTATTTTTTGTTTATGTCTATAGTCTAATCATTTTACAGTAAAGAACCCAATGAGTTTAAACTCAACTGTCATTTCTCTAAATTCATTTATAAACTCTATTTCTACTTCTCTAAATCCATTTGTTGGGAGTACACATATTTGATATAGGTACAACTGTACAAATATTCTGTTATGTGTTGTGCATTATTCATCTCAACAATCTCTTATGTACTTTTCAGTGACCAAAAGAACCCCCAGAGCTTTTATTTCTAGTGGCTTTGTAGCATTCTATCTTCTTGAAATAACTTTTTTGATTATTTGTTTAGCTATTACTTTCTTCCTGAACACTTGAATTGCTCTCAATGTTATATCCTTTTAAATTCAAGACAAGTCTGTACGAATCACTTTTTGGTTGTTTCCTTTGAGTTTATTTCCTTGAGACATAGGCCCGAGGCTAAACGTTATAAACAGCTTTACAACTCAAGTGAGTAGCACTTTTGGTGAAACAACTGTGGTCTCATCATGTGATCTCCTTTCATCAGAGTTAGTTTCATTAGTACTAATGAAGGAATAAAGAAGAATTTCTCTGGTGGGAACTGCTCAGCTGTGACAGCCACCCTTGGCCACTGCCGAAAACCCATTGACATTTTGCTCAAATTCCCTCAGACCTGGGCCCTGCAAAAATTTCTCAAAGGTGAGTCTGACCCATTCACTCAGAAAGAAAGAGCTTCTCTGTGGGCAGCTGTCCTGTTTGCCAACCTTAACACGTTGCTCCATCACAAGACCTCCAATAGACTAAGTAAGTGCCTTAACCCCAAAGCAGACAGCAGACACTGCTCTGCAGGTCCACACTCAACCACACAGACATCAGGTTGCACTCTCTGGAGTGTGCCCTCCGTACCCAGGTCATCCATGAGCAGTCTGGCCAGGGGCCTGGCCTCTCTGGAATTTGTGTAGTGTATTTTGTGAATGCTGCCAACCCTGCCCACCCTTCCTATAACACCCAAGTCCAAACACTATGAACTCCACTTCCCTCAACCAATAAATATCTTTTGGGAGCATTTACTTCCACGCTTGGCCCCTAATCAATTCTCAACACAGTAGCCAGAGTGATCCATGTAAATGTAGATCAGATCATGTCTGTCTTGTGTTCAGCACACTCTACCCTCCCCCAAAGTCTTCCCAATGGCCATAAGGCCCTCTGCAATCTGGCTCCCTGTCAAGTATATGACCACTTCTCCTACCTCCCACTCACTCTGCTCGAGACACGCTGGTTCTCTTGCTACTCTCCAACACATCAAACTCACTCCCACCTCAGGCTTTCTGCCCTCGTTCTCTCACAGAGAGAACACACTTCCCCTAGAAAGCAATCAGCATACCTCACTCCCTTCCTTTAGGTATTTGGCCAAATGCCATATCTCAGTGAGCCTTCCTTGAACCAGGTTGAAATTGAAACCATACCCCTCTTTCCACTTACTATTCTCCTTTCCTGCTTTTATTTCCATACCTTTACTACACATACCCACTATATTACAATTATACATACACCTATGTGCTTATAGCCAGTCCCCACCACCATGCCCTAAGGTCCATGAGAGCAGAGATTTTTGTCTGTTCTCTTCACTGCTATATCTTCAGTGACTCCCAGGCTGACTCACTGGCACATGGCGGTCATACAACACGAATTTTTTTGATGAATTACTACAGGCCTTGCACAATGCCAGGCACTAAGGAGATACAAAAATTTACAGGAACAACCCCCATCCCCCAGAAACTCTTGGTTTAGTTGGGAAGTTGGATAATTGCTAATACCTTATAAAGTCAGATTTCTAAGGCTGACACCCTAGAAACTACTTAGTTCCTCCCAGACACTGTGACTGCACCTAAGAGGAGATGCCTCCCGGAGGAGGGTATTTTATGGGTTGTGGTTTTGTGGCCGAACCGCCTGGTTTCACAAAGACACTGCTAGCTTGGACTAAAGCTAAAAATATTTTAGCTTTTTTTTTTTAATCCTCATTTGTGCTTTTTCTATGCACATTTTTTTTTTATTAAAATGGTAGAGGATAATAATTTTCAATCTTGGATTATATGCAACTTTGAGTCAAAGAGGCCCATATAACAAAGTGTCTAACTGAACTTTTAGAGAGAGTTTCTCTTGATTCAAAACCATACCTAGAACAACATTAGGATGACTACTATTTAAAGAAACAAAACTAAACAAAACAGACAATAACAACTGTTGGAGAGGATGTGGAGAAACTCGAACTCTTGGGAGTTGGTGGGAATATAAAATGGTGCAGTCATTATGGAAAACAGTATGGCAGTTTAAATACAGAACTACCATACGATGCAGTATTTCCACTTCTGGGTATATACACCCCAAATTGAAAGCAGGATCTCAAAAGAGATATTTGCACCCCCATATCCATAGCAGCATTGTTCACAATAGCCAAAGGGTGAAAGCAACCCAAATGTCCATCTACAAATGAATGGATAAGTAAAACGTGGCATACACATACAATGGAATATTATTCGGGCTTACAAGGGAAGGAAATTCTGACATATGCTACAACATGAATGAACCTTGAGGACATTATGCTAAGTGAAATGAGCCAGTCACAGTGTATGGTTCCACTTACATGAAGTACCTAGAGTAGTCAAACTCATGGAAACTGAAAGTAGAATGGTGGTTGTCAAGGCTAGGGGAGAAGGGGAATGGGGAGTTGTTTAATGGGATCGAGTTTCAGTTTTGCAAGTTGTAAAGGTCCTGATGATTGATTACACAACAGTGTGATATACTCAACACTACTGAACTATACGCTTAAAAATGGTTAAGATCGTAAATTTTCCATTATACATATTTACCACAATTAAAATTTTTTTCATTAAAAAAACACCTAGAAAAAAATAAGAAATCTCCCTGTTGGACATTTAAATACCTGGGCACCAACTCTTTCTTGTGCAAGCACATCGGTCTCAGTAGATCAAAAACAATTTTTTTAAAAGAAGGAAAAACATCAGCAAGTATTAGATGGTCTACAGTGGGAATACCACAGTAATCTAAAGTTTCTGTATGTTCAACCCTTCCTCCATTTCCTGAAATGATTGTCTTCTGATGAAATCAATAGTTCCCAAGTGAGGAGTGAGCTAGAGGATACTTTTCACACAGGATTCACCATCTACTGATGTAGCCTGTCACAAAGTATAACTGGTTCATGAGCGACGGTGCTTCCAAGAGATGAAATGGTTAAGGAACTAATGATATGGATCTTGAGGCTTAATTAAAGACTGAACGGAGAATAAGATTTCTTCTCATTGCAGGCAGAGGACCCAGCATGAGGAAGACAGAGAGGCCTGACAGGGAATAGTGTATATGTCAGCATTGGTTTCAGTGAATACTTTGGTGTTTGTAGCCATGAGCATGCATAGGAAGGACTAGTGATAGAAGAGAACATTCTATTCATTATCTTTGAGAAAATTATTTAATCTCTCTAAGCTCAGTTTTCGCATTTAAAAAGTGGAGATAGAACTGCTAACCTCACAGAGTTGTTGCAAAGGTTAAATGAGATTAACTGAAATGTCCTGTTATACTGACTAGCACATGAGACACATAATAATTGTTAATTATCAGTATTATTCTGGAAATCATGAAAGATCTCATGATCCAAGGCAAAGAATTTTAATTATAGACTGTAAAAATGAAAAGCCAATAAAGGGTTTTTGTTTATTCTTTAAAAACAAAATGCTTAAGAGCAGTATGACTAGATGTACATTCGGAAAAAAATATTCAGGTGACATTTTAGAAGTGGACAAGATCAGGGAGCAGTAAAGGAAGGGAGACACGTTTGGAGCCTGGTACAAGTTCCAGGTGACAAATAAGGAGTGTGCGAACAAAGGTAACTGACCAAAACATCCAAACAGATCATGTTTATTCTCAGTCAGCAGGAATGGGAATATTCAAGTGAGCATGGGAAAGGTTTCTTTTTGTTTATTTCTCTCTGTGTCTCCCAAGAGGAAAAGAGATAGCAGTAAAGAATGATAAACAAAGCTTTCCTGCCCTAGGCCCTATAAGCAAGTAGCCAACGTCTATAGTGCTATGCAGGGAGCAAACTGACTGCAAGTCCTTCTGAAACTGAACTTCCCAGAGCCTGAAACATACAGGCATAGGACATAAATACTGGGGAGATTCCATCACTGAGAAGATTCTCGTTGAATTATTCACTCTCAGCTAAAAGAAGAAGCTGATTCTGGTTAAACAGTGAAATAGGTTCCCAGATGGATCTGGGTATTCGAAAAATCTTTTGTATAATCCTATTTAGATACAACAAGGATTTTTAAAATATTTTTACTAGCAGTACTCTTTATTTAAATTAAATCATGCACAGATCAACAATATATAAAAGACATGAAAGTCTTGAACTGTTTTTGACTAAATATGGATATAATACATTTGAGGCTGGCATGGAAAAGATGGGTGGGAAGGAAAGAAATTTCCTCTCAACAGCCTTCTCCACGATCCTTCTAGAAACCAGTTTGAAAACCACTTATGCACAATGAGCAAAACTTTTACCCTTGCACAGAAGGCAGCTTTTTCAGTTTGGAGTTTGAATGATGCCAAATGGGAGTGCACAAGTAATAGAGTGAACTTTTAATATATTAAGCGTATATCCCCACCCACGCCACCTCTTTGTTTTCTAGACTTTACCTAGGAGTCAGATAACATTAAATCCTCAGGGTCAGAGCCAAAGCAATCACAGCCAGAGAACAAAGAATTCTAGTCACATAGGTTCTGGTGATACACATTTCAAGCCTCAAATTATACTTTTGTAAATCCATGTCATAAACCATAGCTTTATGAAATGTGGTTTTATAATTTTTTTAAGTCTTTATTGAATTTGTTACAATATTGCGTCTGTTTCATGTTTTGGTTTTTTAGCCACAAGGCATGTGGGATCTTAGCTCCCCGACCAGGAATCGAACCTGCACCCCCTGCATTGGAAGGCAAAGTCTTAACCACTGGACAGCCAGGGAAGTCCCAAGATGTGGTTTTTTAAAATATCAAAAAATATTACTTTTAGAAGAATTCTAAACTTATCAGCATGAAAAATAAGTTTAGAAGAAGTCTTGCTTGGTCACTTAAAGAGGAGAATAAATGCTAGTTAATTCATTAATTAATAATATTTCTGAAATCAGAGAAGTCATGGGCATTCCGACCGCTTGGCCCCATTCCTATCCCTTGAGAGTGGGGAGGAAAGAATGACCAAAGTTCCATTAGCTCTGGGGAATTCTGAAAGCTGGGCCTCACTTCCCATGCACCAAGGGAAGAGACAACACACCTAGCACAGATTTTGATACATTTACCCCACCATCAATATGGTCTGGCAACAGTAAATTTAAAACAGCTTAGGGAGAGAGGCACTGCAAGGCTGGGTCCCAAAGGGCCATGAGAAGTATCTGAAAGCTTCCTGTGCTTCCAAGAGGAGCATGGGAAGTGGCCAAATGAGGGTCCCAGTACTGGAGCAGGAATTTCAGGCTTATTTCCCTGAACTAACCAAGTCAAAACCTTAAATGACTTAGTAATCACTAATTTAACTGAATTTACCTGATGTTTTCTGCCGGTGGAGATGGAGCTTTGAGGTAAAAAATGAATTCAGTTATAAGAAAATAAAGCAAGCACATTTTGTGCAACTGAATTTATGACTTGTGGAAATCTGTACCCAAACACTAATAAAGAATATTTTTGCTATCAAGAATCCCAATCTATGCTAGAAGTTAGCTTTATTAAAGCATCTTCAGATGGATCATAAAATTTAAAAACAGAGATATACAGTAGTTTCTCCATAAGAACAATAACAGAACTGTATTTTATTACAAAAATGCTTGGGGGCAGATGAGTTTCTGAACTCAAGACTATTTTAGATTTTATACAGGTAATATGTAATATTATATATTACCCCAGCAGGGTCTGGGATAGCACATCACAATCAATCAGAATATGAATATACACACTACATGAGATAAAAACTACAGATAAAGACAAGTCAGTGCAATTCAAGTTTTGCCTCCAATTTGTTTCAGATCAGTCTAGGTTTTGCTGCTAAATGAGTTATTTAAAAGCTTTCAGTTTTCAGAGCATCTTGAATTTAAGAATTGAAGATAAGGGATTATGAATCTGTAGAAAATTTCATATGGTTCAGAGAAGGTATCAAAACAAAGTGAAACTTGAGTTGCACCTTGAAGACTTGGAAGGACTCTAAAGGGGAGGGAAGAAAGACATACAGACAGAAGCAATGACCTGACTGCAAGATGTAAGAGAGGACAAATATGCCTAGGAAATCCAAGTAAATCAGATTGGAAGGGTTGTGGTAAGACCTAAGATTTGAAAGGTAGGAAGAAGGAGAAGATAGGAGAAGATTTTGGAAGGTCAGGCTAAAATTAGAGAATTTTTGTAGAAAGCACTCAGAGGGCACAGTGACTTTCAATCCAGAGAGAGTCGTGATTATTGGTACACATGATCAAGTGCCAAGAGCTGACAGCTTCTATGACAAGATACAACAGCAAGGGGAGAAGCAGGAGGCTCACACTGGTCCTGTCCCAGAGACCAGTACCAGACAAGATTCTGTACAGTGTTGAAGGGTCTGGTCATCTTCAACCTCTGTTCAGAACACACTCAGGACCGAGACTTTAAGATGAAACAGCAGGATGTCTCAAATGGCAGTCAACAGGAACCAGATGTCCCCATAACACAGAAAACCACTGGAGGAAGAAAAAGGAATTCATATTTCATTAGTTTCAATACAATTACAGGAGTACCTCACATTTGGTACTTATTGTTTAACTGTTGTTTTAGTTAGGAGAGGTTAGTTTATGTTAACTCTCAAATCTAAAAAATTTTATTTCTTGCTCAAGTTCCATGGCCAGCACTTGTCTGTGGAATTCTCTCCTGTCTACAGTGTCCCAGAAACTTCAGTTGACAGAGGTTCTACCATCTTGTGCCAACACCAGCTCGAATGTGTGGTGTCCCAGTTTGCCTTGGCCCAAAAGAGACACGTGTCTTTTCTACTTTCTATCTATTGATGGCCCCACAGGAGGCTAGGAAATGAAGGGAAACAGAATATTTGGTGAGCGCTAGCTAAGTCACAACTGAGTTATTTTATAATAATTTTATAGATTATTTTATAGATTTTATAATAATTTTAATTTTTTTAGAAATAGATGTCTCAGGATAACTTTGTGGAATATTGAAGAAAATATAACTTTACTTAGCATTAGTTGTAAATATATTCTTGCTTTGCTTATAAATCCACACATTGTGAATTATACTGAAAATTCTTTCCATGCCAAAATTCAAGACATAAATTAGACAATACTGAAATAATTCAGCAAATTTTAACTCAATAAAGTTTGACATTACCTTGTGAATTTTATATTTGCTTGGGTATCTATCCCTTATCCCAAGACTTATTATAAAAGCAATTGCTTTATTTACCAAGAAATAGTATTTATCTGTAAACCTTTTCCAATCAAGAAAATCTTCAATGATTATAAAGTGGGCATATGATGTTTTTTCTTCACTTTTCCAGATAGGAAGCAATTTCAGTCCAGGGCAGTGGTTGGGGGTAGACATCATCTTGACAATCAGAACTATGATTTGGAAAGATTAATCTTATGCCAATATTCCAAATGGGCTGAAGATTGTAGGTAAAGAAAGCAGCTAAGCAGCTAATAAAAAGTTTAGCTGTGAAGTAATGATTGTGTGCCATTTCACAAAAGAAATACTTCATGAACAGGAACCTTCTTTCAGGCTAAGACAGGGACAATTCAGTCTATAGTGTCTAAACTTCATTAAGACAGAGGTTACCATGCGGAGATGATGTCTTGGGACCACTGGATCTTCCAGCTTCCCTTTCCATTTCATTGGTGCCTTCCCTTAAGTCAGAGGAGATAAAGCTGCTGTGGCACTGACTGTGCCACAACCACAAGCCCTGACTCACACTATTGGTAAACAGAGTAGAAGTACTGTCACAAGGCCTGAGGCTTGCTGAGGAGGAAGCCTGAGATAATAAACCCCAGAGCTTAATTTAGAAGAACACTTACAATGATAGGCTTATGAAATAGCACTTTACTGTCATTAACCAAAAAAAGAATGTGGTGGCATTTCAAAAAATATAAACTTTGTGCTCTTTTTCATTCATAGATCACCTAAAGATGAAAACTTTAACTGCGGGGAAGCAACCTTGTTAGTTACCAAACTTTACGGCATTCTCAATTTTTGGCAGAGGCATCCATTTTATTTTGGTTATTTGGGGGGCGGGGGGGTTGTTTGTTTATTAGTTTAATTTGGTTCTGTATGAATTGGTCTTGAAGTTAACGTGCTCAAGAATTTGCAGTAGAAAGAAGTTCTATGAAGGCAGCAGATTCTTGATTTTTTTTTTCCTTCTCTAAGATTCCCCATTAAATGCCATTAAATGCCCACATTCAACCCAATAATAATTAGAGGTACAAAAAAGAAGTGAAGAGTAAGCTCAACACAGTAAAATTCTACCTCCATGTGTTCCATTCATATAGCTTTGTTCCCCTAACACTTTTCTAGGCACAACACCTATAGGAGAATAAAAGCAAGCTATTGGTCTCCCCTCCTGCCCTTCCTTCTTCCCCCAACTCCTGCCCCAGCACACACAAACACACACAATCACTCATTTCTTTGAAAACAATAATTACCATCAGAAACATGCAAGTTTAAATAAAATGTTCTTTGGACTTACTAATAATTCACCTATGCTTCCCATTTTTTTTGAGACTCTTTAAGAAAATGCAGAGAAGAGTGCTGTGCCAGATGAGTCAAGAAAAGCAAACTACAGTCCTCATTTTCAAAAGAGGAATGAAGTTGGAGGCTACAAACTCCAGATAAGTGATGGAAATATTATCAAAGATATTAGTAAACATGGTTTGTGAACTTATAAGGGGGAATGATGGCTCACTAGAAGACGTCATGTATACTCTAAGAACAAGTCATACAAGACTGAGTTCATGTCCATTTTTGAAGATTCAACTCATGAGAGAGCAGGAGAACCCCATGGCTATAGTGAATGTATCTAGATTTCATAACACATGTTGTCTTTCATAATCTCCATGACTCTGATTAAGTGTGGGCTGGATGCCAGTACAGATGGGTGACTTAACTTAGAGTTGAATAGCTAAACCCCCCACGTTCAGGATCCATGTCCAGCTGAGTTAGTTTTCTAGCAGCTTGACACAGGGCTCATTCTCAGAGCTCATTCTCTGTGTTACTTAACCCATTTATCAAGAACGTCCATTGGGACCTACGTATCAGGGACATCAAATCTGCACAACTTAAAATTATAAGGGTTGGGCTTCCCTGGTGGCGCAGTGATTGAGAGTCTGCCTGCTAATGCAGGGGACGTGGGTTCGTGCCCCGGTCCGGGAAGATCCCACATGCCGCGGAGCGGCTGGGCCCGTGAGCCATGGCTGCTGAGCCTGTGCGTCTGGAGAGACCACAGCAGTGAGAGGCCCGCGTACCACAAAAAAAAAAAATTATAAGGGTTGTTGACAATTAGCTCCAAAGAGATCTCAGCAAGATGAAATAAGGAGACATATCTTAAAACATATGAGAAATAAAGCCTTGCTTTAGAATTTCTCTCATAAAAGCTGAAGCATCTTTAACTTTTTAATGCTTCACCTATCATATTTGTCTCATATTTTTCCTAATGTGCTATTTACCCGTAAATTGCCTTTCTGGCTGTTTGTATCTTAAACTTTAATATATAGTGAAATCTAAATACTTTTCCTTTGCAATTTTTTCAGTGCCTTTATATTTAGAATTATTTTTCTCAGCCAAAATGCAGATAGAGGGCTTCCCTGGTGGCGCAGTGGTTGAGAGTCCACCTGCCGATGCAGGGGACACGGGTTCGTGCCCCGGTCTGGGAAGATCCCACATGCCCGGGAGCGGCTGGGCCCGTGAGGCATGGCCGCTGAGCCTGCACGTCCGGAGCCTGTGCTCCGCAACAGGAGAGGCCACGACAGTGAGAGGCCCGCGTACCGCAAAAAAAAACCCACAACAAAACAAAAAACAAACAAACAAAAAATGTAGCTAGAAATTAACATTTTTAACATTGTTTATAGTTTAACATTTTACCTTTAATTTTTCAAATTATTTCTAATTTATCTGTGTGTATTGTATAAGGTTAGGCTTCAAATGTATTTTTGTTTTAAATATCCAAGTGCCCCAATAATTTATTGACTAATCTAACCCCTCCCCTTTAATTTGGCATGCTTTCTTTATCACCTCTTATATTCTTGTTTTTCCTAGGGTGTGCTTATTAATTATCTTACTAAAAGTATTTTAAAGGTTTAATTTCAAAACAAGAGAAAGAGAGCTGGCCTGAAGTGGGAAGGAGGAGAGAAAGTATGATAGAAATTTACCATACAATATCAGTATTCCTTTAGAATTAATATCCAGAAGAGGAATTGTACTGTCAATGGATTTCATATTTATGGCTTTAAACATATATTGTCAAATTTCCATCTGTCAATGTCATGAATTTAAAATTCCATCTAGTAGTATATTAGAGTTTGGTTTCTTACAACAGCTTAAAACCTAATTAAACATTTTAAGATTGTATTTTTTCAAAGTGCAAATAGCTGTATTTTTTCTGAATGTAAGAGTGATGTCTATTCATTGAAAACATTCAGAAAATAAAATATGAAGAGGAATATTTTAAAAGAAATTTATTTAAATTTATTTAAATTTTAAATTTATTTATTTAAAAAGAAATTTACCGTACAACTCTGCCAGATTCTAATCTCTGTGTTAAGATAGCAAAGGAAACTATCCTCCTTTTTCTGCATGTCCCCTATCTGTACTTGAGCTTAAAAACCTTACTTTTAAAGCAAGTTGGAGAACTGTTGGAGTAACAATTATCACCACATGACTGGAGGGATGTCCACAAGTCATAAGGAACTGCTAGTCCTGCCTGGGTGTTACTCCACCTTAGGAAAACACCCCCAGAAGGATAATGATGGGAACACTGTCATTAGAGTTGCACAGAGCTAATTTAAATACTGTCACATCCTGGCTGTGTGACCTGGGTATGGTTCTAAGTATCTATTTCCTCTCTATAAAATGAGATATCACTGGACTCTTGTGAGAATTAGATGAAAAAATGAATGGATGGCATTTGACAGTGCTGAGCACACAGTAGGTATTCAGTAACAAATGGCTCCCTGCCCCTCTCCTAACTGCATCTTTCCTGAGACAGCCCAGGGGTATGCGAACAGAGCACCCACATTCTTTGTCCTTCATTCTGCAATAAGACCAAGACAGGAGTTTTACTAGGGGTAGTGGCCACACAGGTTTCCCAGTCATCGTCCCCCACTGACCTTTGACCAAAGTTAACTTCTGTGGCAACTACCCACAAGGTTTAAGAGACCAGTTAATGACCCAATACCTTCCTCCTATATAATATTTTCCATTGATCCCTTTCCATCCATTCTTTGTCCTGAAGTCTGGCAGACAATTGGTTCAAGTGCATAATATTATAGAACCTCCCCAGGGTAGAGGTAGTAGAACAGAGCCTAGTCTGACTACAAAGCTAGTAGTGGAATCACCCGAACCATCTCTCATCTTTCTAAGGGTGGGGGTGAATCTAAGGATTATAGGGAAACAATTTGAACAAGACATCATTTATCATTAGCCTGTGTGAGAACACATTATAATGTAACTCAGGGCCACAGAATCAGTGAATACTATGTTAGCAATATTAACCAGAGTTGTTCATTGGAGAGAATATAAAGTCAGAGTATCATGTTAAGCATTGACAATCAGTAATGCCTGAGGCTACAACATTTGCAATTCACAAAAAGGAACTAAGAGACTAGAAATTTGATTATTGTAGTGAGGGTCCTAGAAAAAAAGTGTGGGATTAGGTCAAAAATATCAACAGTGAAGGGGTTAAAGGAAAAGAAATGCTGGAAATAGAAGAAGAGAGAACTATTAAGAAAGAGATTTTGACTGTGAGACAGCCCTCCCAGTCCCCCAGGCCTAAGCAGTGAGTCCTGACCCTCATGGGAGCAAGAGACCAAAGGGAGCTATGGAGATATACCATGGGCAAGGTGTCCAATTTCCCCACACTACCCACAAACTTGTAGAACTTCGAGAAAATTACCTAAACTCTCCAGTATAATAGGATGTGAGCTTTCACAGGGGTTCCATGTGGTTTCAGCTGAGGGCAAGTGAATCACTAATTTCCTCATCACGACCACATGAGGGCATCAGTAGCCCCTCACTGTGGACTGCTGGGCAGTGAGAAAAATCCACCTGCAGGTAATGGCCTCACTGAAGACACACTAAGACAATCTCTGTCAAATAGTGAAGGGGTGGGCTGCCACGTAAGTGAGTTACACAGCCAAGAGTTGTTCAGACATTTTGGTAATGGCTCTTTCCATGGGAACATTGCCCTTCTCCCTATTTCCTCTCTCAGACAGAGCTGAGTACTGTTTTCCCCATCCTTAGATATTTGGAAATGCTGGCTCTTCCTGCCTAGGCCCCAGGGCCTCCATCTTAGGTCTTCATGTTCATGGTTACCTGCCGCTACTGTTTTAGACTCTGTCTCAGAAATTTCTCTTCAGCATCTCCCCTAAGGTCCAGCACCCACTCCCTGAGTCAAGTCCCCCAAGCACGGTCCCACATCTCCATCACCATTTCCTGCCTCCCCATCTCCATCACCATTTCCTGCCTCCCCAGCCCCTGCTCCCACATTCCACTTCTTATTTGTCTCTACCTGGTCACAATATTAGAGCTCTTTGACCAGCTCCTCCCCTGGCCCTATTAGATTAATTCACCCTACATTGCAATTTTTTCTGCAAATTAATTTATGAACTGATCTAAATATATGATCCTTCAAGGTGGGGGTTTTGGTCTGTCTTGTTCACTGCTGTGCCCTGAGCATCTGGAATGAGCCTGGCACCTAGTTAGCTGTTAGTAAATATTTTTCTGCGTTAATTAATAAATCACATTAGAAATGAGTCCTTTCTTCCCACAACTTTTCCTCTAGCTTCAGCATCCATCCTTCAGCCAGAAGGTCCCCTTCTCCTTGCCATGGTCAACCCAGAGCCACCTCAAGAACTTGAAAGCCATATTTATATTTTTAAAGAGAATCAACCCTCAGAAGCTGTTTTGTTTTCTTATAAATTTTTAAATACCTAAGACTCCATATTTACATACCTTACAAATATATATTATCAACTTCCTTTATTTAATCTTTTGGGGGGTTTCTTACTCTCCAAATATTTCAGGTAGAAAGGAATGCTTTGAGAAAAAGACATATTCTTCTCTCTCTGTATAAACTCATAGAGCGTGACTTTGATGTATGTGATGGCACATACTTTAAATACAAAAGGAGAACCAGACGTTAAGAATTTGAAACTATTGAGGGAGTGGCCTAGATGGCAGAGTAGGAAGAAACTGAGCTCACCTCCTCCTATGAGCACACCAAAGTTACAGCTATTTACAGAACAACTATTGACGAGAAAAACCAGAAGACTAGCAGAAAAGATCTTCAACAGCTAAAGATATAAAGAAGGAACCACAATGAGATGGTAATAAGAATGGAGACGTGATATAGTCAACACCCATACCCCTGGGTGGGCAACCCACAAACAGGAGGATAATTACAATTGCAGAGGTTCTCCTCAAGGAGTGAGGGGCCAAAGCCCCACATTGGGCTCCCCAGCCCAGGGGTTCTGCATCAGGAAAATGAACTCCCAAAGCACTTGGCTTTGAAGGCCAGCAGGGCTTACGTTCAGGAGAGCCAGAAAGCTGTGGAAAATAATCTGGGGGAGCTAGCTCTACAAAGAGGACACTGGTATTGGCAGACACAATTTTGGAATCCTTCTAGCTTATTAGCACTGGGACCCAGCTCTGCCCCCTGCCTTTCGGCACCAGTACTGGGATGTCTTGGGCCAAGCAACTAGCCAGGCAGAGGCACAGCCCCACCCACCAGCTATCCTGATGCCTTAAGACCCCCTGAGCCCACAGCTACCCCACGTCCCAGCCCTGCCCACCAGAGGGCCCAGGTTCCAGTCCCACACACCACTGTGAAGCACTAGCCCCAGGTCCCTCAGGGCCCTGCAGTCAGAGACCCTGGGACCCAGTTCTACCCACCAATGGGCCAGTACTAGCCTTGGAACCAGCCTCACCCACCAGTGGGTAGACACCAGGACCCCCTGGGCACTGGTCCAGCCCACCAACAGAAAAACAACAACTCCACGACCCCAGGGCCCTACAACCAAAGACCCTGGGACCCAGATCTGTCCACCAGTGAGCCAGCCGTAGCCCTGGGACCCACTGGACCTTGGCCTCACTCACCAGTGTGCAGGCACCAGCTCTGGGTTCCCCTGTGGCCCAGCCCTGCCTACCGACAGGTCAGCACAAGCCCCAAGACTCCCTGGGCCCTGGCCCTGCCCCTCAGCAAGCCAACACCAGCTTTGGGGTACCCCAGACCCTGCAGCCAGACATGTCAGGAACTGGCCCTGCCCATCAGCAGGCTGACACTAGACCTGAGACCCCCAGCACTGCAACCACCCCTCCAGAACCCAGCTCTGCCCACCAGTGGGCCAGCACTAATCATGGGACTACCCCCCCACCCCCATCCCAGGGCCTTGCAGCCAGCAGCCTCATGACCCAGCTCTGCCCATCAGTAGCCAGCAGCCTCCACTCAAGGCAGGGCCTGGCAACCAATCAGAGCTGAAGCCAGCCACGCCTACCAGACTGCCCACAGTAGTCAGCCAGCCACAACAGAAGAACCCATGCAACCCAAACAGATGAGACCACTAGAGCGTATAGCTCTGATGACCAGAAAAGAGGGATGCATAGGATGTCTCCTACTAGAAGCCACTTCTCCAAGGTCGGGAAACATAACCAACCTACCAGGTACATAGAAATAAAAACAACAAATTAGGCAAAATGAGGGAACAGAGGAAGAAATATGTTCAAAACAAAGGAACAAGATAAAGCCCCAGAAGAACTAAGTGAAGTGGGATAGGTGATCTACCCAATAAAATGTACAAGGTAATGATTGTAAAGATGTTCAAAGAACTCCAGAGAAAATTGGATGAACAGAGTGAGAGGTTAGCATTTTTTAACAAAGAGTTAGAAAATATAAAGGAGAACCAAACAGAAATAAAGAATACAATAACTGAGATGAAAAATACACTAGAAGGAATTAGTAGTGGATTAGATGATACAGAGAAACATCAGTGTGCTGGAAGACAGAGTAGTGGAAATCACTCAAGCTGAACAGAAAAAAATTTTTAAAAATAAAAAGAAATGAGGACAGTATAAGAGAATTTCAGGACAACATCAAGCATACTAACATTCACATTATAGTGGTCCCAGAGGAGAAGAGAAAGAAAGGAGCAGAGAGCATATCTGAAGACATAACAGCTGAAAACTTCCCTAACCTGGGAAAGGAAACAGGCAACCAGGTCCAGGAAGTGAGTCCCACACAAGATCAGCCCAAAGAAGATCACAGCAAGACACGTTGTAATTAAAATAGCAAAAATTAAAGATAAAGAGAGAATATTAAGAGCAGCAAGGGAAAAACAACAAGTTACATAGAGGGAAACTCCCATAATGCTATCAGCTGACTTTTCAACAGAAACTCTGCAGGCCACAAGGGAGTGGCATGACATACTCGAAGCAATGAAAGGAAAAAACCTACAACCAAGAATACTCTATCTGGCAAGGCTCTCATTCAGATTTTATGGGGAGATCAAAAATTTTACAGACAAGCAAAAGCTAAACCCCAGCTTTGCTTGCTATTGACACCACCAAACCAGCTTTATAAGAAATGTTAAAGGGGGCTTCTAAAAAAAAAAAAAAAAAAAAGTCCTAGTAAGAAATGTTAAAGGGACTTCTCTAATCGAAAAAAAAAAGGCCACAACTAGAAACATGCAAATTACAAAAGGAAAAATCTCACTGGTAAAGGCAGATATACAGTAAAGGTAGTAAATCAGTCATGTATAAAGCTAATAGGAAGGTGAAAAGACAAAAGGAGTAAAATCATCTATACTGCAATAAGCAGTTAAGGGATACACAAAACAAAAGAACATGAAATATGATGTCAGAAACAGTAAACTTGAGAGGGGGAGTAAAAATGCAGAGTTGTTAAATTGTGTTTGAACTTAAGAGATCAGCAACTTAAAATAATCACATGTATACATAGATTACCTGTAATATCTTTGTATGGTGACATTGTAACTGGACTTACCATGGTGATCATTTTAAAATGTATAGAGATATCAAATCACTCTGTTGTGTAACAGGAACTAACATAGTGTTGTAGGTCAATTATACTTCTAAAACAAACTCATAGAAAAAGAGATCAGATTTATGGTTTCCAGAAGCAGGGGGTAGAGGGAGCGGAAATTAGATAAAGGTGGTCAAAAGATGCAAACTTCTAGTTATAAGATAAATAAGCACCAGGGATGTAATGTTCAACATGATGAATATAATGAACACTGCTATACATTATATATGAGAGGTGTTAGGAGAGTAAATCCTAAGACTTTGCATCACAAGGAGAAAAATTTTTTTCTGTTTCTTTAATATTGTATCTGCGTGAGATAATGGGTGTTCACTAAAATCACTGATAATCATTTCATGATGTATCTAAGTCAAGTCATGCTGTACACCCTAAACTTATAGTGTTATATGTCAATTATATCTCAATAAAACTGGAAGAAAAATGAATTTGAAACTATTAATAAGTAGCTTGTGCTGCTGCCACTCCACGTTTTAGGTTTTAACAGTGACACAGAAATACGTTGGCTTTGGAGCCCACTGAGTTCAGCCACTATGTGCTTGACCTCAAACAAATCATTGCAGGCTCCTGACCCTGAGGTACCAGAGTGTAAAATGAGGGCAACAATATCTACCTCACAAAGTGATTGGTGTGAAGACAAAAGATTATATATATGAAGCAAATGATGCAAAAACCTGGTATATAGTAAGTGCTCAATAAATTATAGTTATTTTTAAATATTTCTACTATTACTCAAGAGGTCATTTGTGTCATAATGAACTGTGTCTTCAATTAAATTAAGAAGCCACAGGATGATGTTGATGTCTTTATGGCCTAAGTAGTAGAAATCATCTTGCCTTCTTTTTTCATTTCACCAAAGTATTTGGTATTTTCAAATACCAAACTAGAGAAGGTTTTTGCCCAAAGTCTCCCTATCAGGTCTCTTGGTTTTCTTTCCACTAACCATAGTTCAGGTATAGTTTACCTGAGATGGAAATAAGTGTGCTTTTCTTGTTTGGTACAATAGGACAGAGCTCTATTTTTAAATATAAAAGTTATTAATATACAGAACACACATTTCAAAGCTCACAATCTAAAAAGAAAATAAATACCAAAGGACAATACTTTTGGTAGGTTTTTCATTAATATTTAACTGATAGTGTTTATTTCAATACCAAATCTTGATAACTCTCTTGACTTCCATTAACATAAGTCCCTTTCTGGAAACTGTAAGAAATCAAGGATCTAGGGCTTCCAGCTCTCTTAGTATCTTTTAGATGGTGGTTCTTCTCATCAATTTCTAGTTTCCTTCCTCTAGTTAACCAAAGGGTAAACTTTCCTTTCCTTTCCCCCCTCTCTCTTCTATGATCACAAAAGCACAACTCCTCACGTCTCCGCACTAGTTGCAGTTTAGGAACCAACATCTTAGGTGCTGCACTGCACCCCTACCGAAGTCTTGTCTCTCCAACTAACTAGCAGAGCTATGAGGTTTTGGGCCAGTCACATCACCTCTCTGAAAATTCAGTGCCCTCATCTCCAGAACTATGTAACCTTGAGTTTACTGAAGCTCAAAGAATCTATGACTTCATGATTCCTCACCTTGCCAAGTGTCATGTATAAATGAAGATTAAAATGGTTAACTTTAAAGTTAGCAGAAATAATAATAATATAGGAAAACAAATTCAGTAAAACTAGGCCTCTTGCATAGACAATCAAAATATTGATATAACATAAATTTCTGACAGATTCAGCTGCTCCAATTTCTGGGAACCCAATCAGAAATCAGATCAATATTTTAAGGGTCTCTAATGAGTTCCTTTCCTCAATTTTTGATTCATGCATGCCTTTGTGCTTTGTCCCTTTTAGATTGTAAATTCTGCCAAGATGGGAATAGATTTTTTCTAGCTTGGTATCTGTCACATAATAATCCATCAAGAAACACTTGATAATGGAATATTACTCAGCCATAAAAAGAAATGAAATTGAGTTATTTGTAGTAAGATGGATGGACCTAGAGTCTGTCATACAGAGTGAAGTAAGTCAGAAAGAGAAAAACAAATATCATATGCTAACACATATATATGGAATACAAAAAAAAATGGTCATGAAGAACCTAAGGGCAAGATGGGAATAAAGACACAGACCTACTAGAGAATGGACTTGAGGATACAGGGAGGGGGAAGGGTAAGCTGGGACAAAGCGAGAGAGAGGCATGGACATATATACACTACCAAACGTAAGGTAGATAGCTAGTGGGAAGCAGCCGCATAGCACAGGGAGATCAGTTCGGTGCTTTGTGACCACCTAGAGGGGTGGGATAGGGAGGGTGGGAGGGAGGGAGACGCAAGAGGGAAGAGATATGGGGACATATGTATATGTATAGCTGATTCACTTTGTTATAAAGCGGAAACTAACACACCATTGTAAGGCAAGTATACTCCAATAAAGATGTTAAAAAAAAAAAAAAAACACTTGATAACTGATTAGTGACTCACCAATTAACAAAATCTGCCTTTTATTGACAGTTATATGGATCCCATTTGACAGCACTGTAAAAAAATATGAAATGCATTGAACACTTTGACTTTTATTTGGTTTATGGTCTCCATAGTTTACTCTTTCATTGGGAAACCTATCAAATAAATTTACCTGGTCCTGCATTTATGCCAAATTATATGTACTGTGAATTCCATAATTTATTTGTGCTTTTCATACCACATATTCTTTTAGTAGCTCCACATTTCAAGATATTGTATCTGGTGGCATAGACTGTATAACCTAATAAAAAAGTATACAGTTAAAAGTGCTCATATTTTACAATTCATTCAAACCCGAACAATAAACTTCCTTTAAATAGAAAAGGGCAATAACTTTACTAATTCCCAACCCTTGTTAAACTCTTGCATCTAATTTCTCCATTCTTGTTCCTAGGCTACATAGCATTGCTGGAAAATTTTTTATAAACCCCATGCTTAAAAGTGTCTTGGAGACAGGCTTTCCTGGTGGCGCAGTGGTTGAGAGTCCGCCTGCCAATGCAGCGGACACGGGTTCGTGCCCTGGTCCGGGAAGATCCCACATGCCGCGGAGCGGCTGGGCCCATGAGCCATAGCTGCTGGGCCTGCGCGTCCGAAGCCTGTGCTCCACAACAGGAGAAGCCGCAACAGTGAGAGGCCCGCGTACCGCAAAAAAAAAAAAAAAAAAAAAAAAAAAATGTCCTGGAGTAAGAAAATAAAGGACAAATACGAACAGGGTCATAACCTGCAATTCAAATATTGATGGCTAATACATGTGCTTAAATGAAAAGCCAAGGTAAAATTTAACAACTGTTTGAAAATTCATTTTCCTTACTTTGTTATTTCTGGCTTTCAACTGTTATAATCAAAGGCACTGATTTCCCATGAACATCAAAGACAGCAGATACACACTATAAAGTGCATGAGAAAATTTTGTTTTCAGTTTTTTGCCAAAATTGTATAGATACTTCAAAGGGAAGAACAAAGTGTGAGAATTCTAGACTCATCTATGCTCATCACCAACTTGAGATTTGTTGTGAGTTCCTTATTGTAATCACCAGTGCCCCTTGTTATTATCTTTTCCTTTCCCACATTCAACGCTGACTGTCTTTTATTCTGGCCAACTCATTTAACCTGTCTGGCAGATTCTGATAGATTCTTTTTTGTCACTCATCAAGCTCATAACAAAGTAGTGAAAATTTGGGAGATTTTGAAGACTTGAAGAATGTTAAATGAGGGCTTCCCTGGTGGCACAGTGGTTGAGAATCCTCCTGCCAATGCAGGGGACATGGGTTCGATCCCTGGTCCAGGAAGATCCCAAATATCACAGAGCAACTAAGCCCGTGTGCCACAACTACTGAAGCCCATGTGCCTAGAGCCCGTGCTCTGCAACGAGAGAAGCCACCACAATGAGAAGCCCGTGCACCGCAATGAAGAGTGAGCCCCCACTCACAGCAACTAGAGAAAGCCCATGCACATCAACAAAGACCCAACGCAGCCAAAAATAAGTAAATAAATTTATTTTTTTTAAAAAAAGAATGTCAGATGAAAAGGGTATTTAATGGTGATGTAGTGGAGGTGCTGGAAAGATAGAGATTGGAGATAGATATGGGTACAAGGACTGCCAGTAGATACCCAGATATGTAAGCCAACGCTCAACATTGTGTTCTGTGGAAATCCACTGATTGTGAACTAGCTCACCTACATCCTCAGCCTTCTCTTGGATTGTTCCTCCCCCGACCTTGACCTGACAGTAGGTCAAAACTCCCCAGCAGTGTCTACTTCCGCCAATCCTCAGAATTACATTAATATAGGAAGCAACGTACTCTGACCTCCTCCCAGTCACTGCCACACCATCCCTCTATCACCAGCTCTCAGCAATGCCTCATCCATTGACTCCCTGTCCCCTTCTTGCTGCTGTTTTCTACTGACCTCTAGACCCTTCAGTATCTCTCTTGATAATTTAGCCTTTGGCTTGCAGTCTTCTCTCAACTGATTCATGGCAGTATCTTGTTAATCTCAATGTCCATCTGAATGGCCCTTTCCACACTCCAGCCTCAGCATTTTTACACCACCTCTGTACCTTCATTGAAGCACCCACATTTACCTTTGGGTTGTTATTCTGCAGAATTGCTCCCTTTCAAGTTTTTAAGTCTAGATTTCCCTTCTCTGACAACACCTAATCCTTCCTCCCTTTCCATGTCCACTGAAATTGCCGCTCAGTCACCCTCAGCCCAGCTTTCAGCCTGTTTGTTCCTCCCTTACCTCACTTCCTCCTTTATTTGCCTTCTTTTCCACTCTTGGCTCTGGTAATGAGCAAGTTTGATAAAATTCCTATTAGTACTCCAGAATCCCTTATACCTTCCTTCTTCCATGACCCTGGCCTTGGCAAGCCCTAGCTCTGAGCAAACTGTCATCTACTTTCTCTGCTCACCTATCAGGCTGCTGAATATTACTGAAGAAATCCTCAAACTTGAGTCACCTGTTTAGTTCCAAAATCTGGCCTCAGTTGGGCCTGCACAGCTGTTCACAATTTTTGAATTTACCTCTGAATGAGCCTCTATCACATGCTGTATCAAACTGTTATTAGAAATCTCCAAGTCTACCCTCCTCCTCTTCTGTTTTCTTAATAATGCTCTATATGATGTAAATTTAGTCACTTTCCCTTCTCTGTACTTCAAAATTTCAGCTTGTATTGTATAATCCATCCTCTTCTTCTTTGCTCCTTTTTCAGAGGCAGGCATTTCTGTCCTGCTGATTACATGTGTCCATTCCTTTCCCAACTCCTCCAAGAATGTATTCTATTCATCCTCACACCCACCTCTTCCTCAGGCATCCTTTCTCAACCTACAATTACATCCAGGTCTCCCTCATACTCATACAAATTTCCCTCAGCCAACCTACCCCCATGAGGTACCACACTTCCTGTATCTTCTTGCAATCATCAGGTGGAAAAGTGTCTACACTTGATGCCTCCAACTTCAACTTTCATTTACTCCTCACTTATGTGCATCTGACCAAACAAGGTCTCTCCAAGGTCACCAATGACCCACTAGTCACATAATCTTTTTCATTAATAAGCATTTTCTCAAAGAACATTTAAGGACATGGGAAACTTCCCGTGATATAATGTTAAAATTTTTTAAGTAACAAAATTATACAGTATGGTCCCAATTTGTATTATTTAAAGTGTTGGCAAGCATGTTAACGTGTGTGTCTGTTCAGGAAGGGAGTGGGATTATACGAAGTACCTAGAATAGTCATATTCATAGAGTCAGAAAGTATATTGGTAGATGCCAGGGGCCGGCGGGTGGGAGGGGGGAGGAGGAATGGGGAGTTGGTGGTTAGTGTTTAAAGGGGACAAAGTTTCAGTTTAAGAAGATGAAAAATTGGGGAGATGGATGATGGTGAGAGTTGCACAACATGTGGATGTACTTAGTGCCACTGAACTGTACAGTTAAATATGGTTAAAATAGTATGTTTTATATTATATAACTTTTACCACAATTAAAAAAAGCATAAAAAAAGTGAGGGGGGAAAAATCCACCAAAATATTAAAAGTTATCAGATTAAAAATTACTGGTAAAGAAGTCAAATTACGGGGCTTCCCTGGTGGCACAGTGGTTGAGAGTCCGCCTGCCAATTCAGGGGACGCGGGTTCGTGCCCCGGTCCGGGAGGATCCCACGTGCCGCGGAGCGGCTGGGCCCGTGAGCCGTGGCCACTGAGCCTGCATGTCCAGAGCCTGTGCTCCGCAACGGGAGAGGCCACAACAGTGAGAGGCCTGCCTACCGCAAAGAAAAAAAGGAAAAAATAATAATAATAAGTCAAATTATGGATACTTTTTATACATTTTTATGCTTTTCCAAATATTCTTTAATGAGTATTACTTTCATAATCAGAGGGGCAAAAAAGGATTGAAATATATTTTTTTCCTCATTCTGCTTTCTCAATCCCCTAACGTATCTGGCCCTATTGACTGCAAGTCCCCAGAACTCTTCCCAGGACTGTCCTCACAGGTGTGCAGTCTGTGCACTCACATAGGGTCCCACACTTAGAGAGACTCTGAACTCAGTTCAGGGCTCCTTCTGTCTCCATTTTTAAATTCTCAGTACTTTTTTAACAGGGGCCCCATATTTTCATTTTGCACTAGGCCCTACAAATTATGTAGCTGGCCCTGATTCTTCCCTTAGCTACAGACACTACATTCTCTTTTTCCTACATCTCTAACCCCCCTTTTCTATTTCATTATTCCACTCACTAAATTCAGTTTTTTATAATGGTTCCCATCACCCACCTTACCCCTCTCCTTTGTTATTCTCACCAATGGCTTCAGCTTTCACTTTGTCAAATGCCACCTAAATATGCTACCTGAATCTTGAGCTTCAAATCTGTGTTTCCACCCATAATCTGGATATTTCCACAAGGATGTTCAATTAGCACTTCATACTTAACATGTCCAAAAAGGAATACAGCCTCTACTTGTGTGTTCTTCCATGACCTTCTTCTTCCCCTCAACTTTATATTTTGGAAATTTACTCTTGTTGATGCATGTTGCTATAGTTCATTTATTTTCACTGCTCTATTGTATTCCACTATTTGAACATACTTCAATTTATTTCATCATTCTACTTGAGATATATATTTGGGTTCTTTGCCAGGGCAGGGGTGAGGGGGAAGGTTCATTATTTCTCATTACATCCTGGTGCACACCTGCAAAAAAAGTTTCCTGGATTATGAAGCTAGGAGTGATATTGCTATGTCATAGAGTACACACAAATTCAACTTTATTCAACAATACCAAACTGTTTTCAAAGTGGTTGCCGTCAAACTCCTAATTTATCCTGCTGCCCCCGTTTAACCCTTTACCATAAGTTTGTTTTCTATGTCTAGGGGTCTATTTCTGTTTTGTGTATAAGTTCATTTGTATCATTTTTTTTAGATTCCACGTATAAGCAATATAATATGATATTTGTCTTTCTCTGTCTGACTTACTTCACTTAGTATATAATCTCTAGGTCCATCAGTGTTGCTGCAAATGGCATTATTTCATTCTTTTTTATTGCTGAGTAATATTCTATTGTATATATGTACCACATCTTCTTTACCCATTCTTCTGTTGATGGACATTTAGATTGCTTCCATGTCTTAGTTATTGTAAATAGTGTTGCAATGAACATTGGGGTACACATATCTTTCACACTACTATATATAAAATAGATACCAACAAGGACCTACTGCATAGCACAGGGAAATATACTCAATATTTTGTAATAACCTATAAGAGAAAAGAATCTGAAAAAGAATATATATATGTGTATAACTGAACCAATTTGCTGTACACCTGAAACTAACACAACATTGTAAATCAACTATGCTTCAACTAAAAAAAAAGTGGTTGCCATCCATTTACATACACTCCCCCCTGCAGTCTGTGAAAGTTCTTGTTGTTCTATATCCTCACTCACACTTGATATTGTCAGATTGAAATTTGTCAATGTCATGGTATTTCACTGTGATTTTGATTTGCATTTCCCTGATAATTAATGATAATGAACCTCTTTCATATGATAATTATATATGAAAAGCATCCTGTTCTTGTAGTTCTTTTATAATCAGAAAATTGCTTTTTTTAAATTAAACTCTATACCACAGCCAGCTGTTGTCAGTGGAGAAAATTTTTTCACTCAGTCCCGAAGAAGACTAAAATCTAAAGTCCTATCCTCTCTTAGCTGTTAAACTTGACGTCAAGCAGTTCTATTTTAGGATTTGATTGAGTAATATACTCTCAAGACGATGATGTTCTGTAAAACTAGTTCTGTATGGAATTTTTCCATGCAACCAGCTCAGTGCCGTATTTAGAGACAGATTAACTTCAGGGTTAGACACAATGTAGAAGAAAAAACTCTCATGCCACCCAGCAGAACTCAGGTCCTAACACAGCAAGAACAAGAACTAGGGAAGAAAACACAAATATCTATTGTTTGGTGAAGAGTCTACTCCACTCAGGAAAGGACATGTGGAAACCATGGGAAATGAAATTACCCTGTCAACCCCGGCCCAACCCAGCCTCACCTTTCCTATATACTTCCCCTGACACTTTCTGGAATTCCCCAGGCACGTTCTCCTCTTAAGTCACTGCTTCCTGTCTATCATTACCTAAATATTTCACATCAGGGAAGACTAAGTATCCCGAGGCAAGGAATCCCCCAAATTGAGTTGAGGTTAATTAGCTTACAAAGTACACGTGACCATGAATTTCAAGTTCCTGAATTACAGAGATGAGATGATGATTAATTCAGTTCAATCTGACAGATATATTTTAAGTAACTACTATGCCTCCCCAAAATATAATAGAACCCTTGCCACTTAAGTAAGCAAAGTTTATACATCAAGAACAAGAACGGATTTCACAGCTCTTATTCGAAAATAGAAAGACCACTATTAAGCCACATCATATCTTTGTGCAGTATATTTAATAAAATGCTATATTTAATAAGTCTTTTCCTCACTTTTCTCCCCAGTATCTACTGTGAGAAAGCCAGCCTTGACATTTATTTCAAAAGATTCTTGGTAATTCACAATCAATTATTGCTCTACCACTCTGGCCTCTAAAGTAAAAAATTAAAATGGCTAGGTACTTTCCTGGTGATGCAGTGGTTAAGAATCCGCCTACCAATGCTGGGGACACAGATTCGATCTCTGGTCCTGGAAGATCCCACATACCACGGAGCAACTAAGGCCATGCACCACAACTACTGAGCCTGCGGTGTAGAGCCCGCAAGCCACAACTACTGAGCTCACATGCCACAACTACTGAAGCCCGTGTGCCTAGAGCCCATGCTCTGCAATAACAGAAGCCACTGCAGTGAGAGGCCCGTGCACCACAACTAAGAGTAGCCCTCACTCACCACAACTAGAGAAAGCCCACGAGCAGCAATGAAGACCCAACACAGCCAAAAATATATAAATAAGTGTATAAAAAAATAATAATAATGGCTAAAATTTATTGAGTTCTCACTCAATAGTTACAAAGGAGTTACAGCAAGTGATAGGCATAGCATCTCATTTAAACTTCACAACAACCCTCTGAGGCATATTCTCTTTGCTGCTACTGCTGCTGTTGTTGTTTTATGAATAATTCCCATACAATAATGAGCTATATTTAAAGTATACAAGTTGATAAGTTTTAATAATGTATATTCCTCTGAGACCATCACCATAATCAAGACAATGAAAATATCCATCACCCCAAAACTTTCCTCATGACCTTTCATAATCTTTCCTTTTCACTCCTCCCTGTTTTCTCCCTCCTTCCCATCCCAAGCAAATACTGATCACTGTAGATTAGTTTGCATTTTCTAGAATTTTTCAAAATGGAATCTCAGAGTATGTACTCTTTTTCTGGCTTTTTTACTCAGCATAATTATTCTGAGATTCATTCATATTGTTGTATTTGTCAATAGTTTTTCTGTTTGTTTGTTTTTGTTATTATTGCCTAGTTCCACATTCCATTGTCTGGATATACCATGATCTGTTTACTCATTCACCTCTGACATTTGACCTGCTTCCAGGTTTTGGCTATTATGTACAAAGCTTCTGTAAACATTCGCATGCACATTTCTGGATGAGCAGATGCTTTTATTTCTCTTGCGTCAATATCTAGGAGAGGAAAGACTAGGTCACCTATAGGTTAGATACATGTTTAATATTTGAGGAATCTGCCCATCCTATTCCTGCTCTAACAAATTACAAAAAAAAAAAGTGACTGGCTTAAAACAACACAAATTTATCTCATAGCTCTAGAGGTCAAAATTTTGAGGTCAAGGTGTTGTCCAGGCTGTGTTCCTTCTGGAGAATTCAGGGGAAATTTTATTTGCTTTCTCTTATTAAACACTGATCTGCCTGCATTCCCTAGGCTCATGGTCGCTTTCTCTAACTTCCTGCTTCTGTGATCACATCTCCTACTACTGACTCTTATCCCATACCTCCCTCTTATAAGGACCTTTGTGATTATATTATACTCATCTGGATAATCCAGGATAATCCCCTGGATCTCTAAGATCTTTCACTTAATCACATCTACAAAGTCCCTTTACCATGAAATCTACACACAGTTTCCAGGCATTAAGATATGAACATTTCAGAGGAGCCATTATTCAACCCACCAATCTGTCTTCTGAAGAGGTTGTATCATTTTACATCCCCATCAGGGGGATAAGGGAGTTCTAGTTCCTCCACATCCTTACCAACACTTGTTAGTCATTTTTATGTTAATCATTCTAATAGGTTTATATTGAAGTCTCATTGTCATTTTAATTTGTACTTCTTGAATAACAGATGTTGAACATCTTTTCATATACTTCTTTGCCATTTGTAAATCTTCTTAGGTGAAGTGTCTGTTCACATCTTTTTCCATTTATTTATTGCCCATTTTGTGGTTGTTTTGCTGTTGGATTTTAAGAGTTCTTTATATATTCTGAATACAAATCTGTTATTAGATATGATTTGCAATATTTTATGCCAACCTGTGCTTCTCTATTTGTTCTCTTAACAGTGTCTTTCAAAGAGCAGAAGTTTTTCATTTTGATTAGGTTCAATTTATAAAGTTTTTCTTTCATAAGTTGGGCTTTTGGTATCGTATCTAAAAAATCTTTGCCTAATCTAAAGTCAAAATGATTTTCTCTTGTGTTTTTTTCTAGACCTTTTATAGTTTTAGTTCTTATGTTTAGGTTTATTGTCCATTTTGAATCAAGCTTTGTGTATAGTGCAAGACATGAATTAAAGTTCTTTGTTTTGCCTATAAATATCTAATTGTTCTAGCACCACTGGTTGAAAAGTCCAACCTTTCTCCACTGAATTGCCTTTGTGCCCTCAGTTGTCCATATATGTGTGTGAGTCTATTTTCACAATCTCTGGTCTATTACATTCATCTATTTTTCTATCTGTATACCATTAGCACACTGTCTAGGTTACCATAATTTATAATACTTGAAAGCAGACAATGTTAAGTCCTCCAACTTTGTTCTTTTCTCAGTTGCCTTTTGGGTCTTTTGCCTTTTTTGCCTTTTTCATTTAAATTTTATAATTATCTTGCAATGCATATGTAAAAGCCTGTGGGAATTATGATTGGGATTATATTAAATTTCTAGATCATTTTGAGGAGAAATGACATCATGGCAACATTGATTCTCCTGACCGATGAACACTGTATATCTCTCCATTATTGAGTTCTTCTCAACAATGTTTTTGTAGATTTCAGTATATACATGTCTTACTTACCTTTTGTCAAATATAACTCTAAGTATTTTCATATTTTGATGGTATTTTAAATAGTGGATTTTTCTTTCAAATTCTGATTGTTCATTGCTAGTTTATACAAAGACAATTGATTTTTGTGTATTGATGTTGCATCTTACAAACTTGATAACTCATTTATTAGATCTAGTATTTTTTATTTTAACATCTTAATTGGAATATAACTGCTTTACAATGGTGTGTTAGTTTCTGCTGTATAACAAAGTGAATCAGCTATACATATACATATATCCCCATACCTCTTCCCTCTTGCGTCTCTTTCCTACCTCTAGGTGTGTCCTCTAGGTGGACACAAAGCACCCAGCTGATCTCCCTGTGCTATGCGGCTGCTTCCCACGAGCTATTTTACACTTGGTAGTGTATATATGTCCATGCCACTCTCTCACTTCATCCCAGCTTACCCTTCCCCCTCCCTGTGTCCTCAAGTCCATTCTCTCCATCTGCGTCTTAATTCCTGTCCTGCCCCTAGGTTCTTCCGAACTTTTTTTTTTAGATTCCATATATATGTGTTAGCATATGGTATTTGTTTTTCTTTTTCTGACTTACTTCACTCTGTATGACAGTCTCTAGGTCCATCCACCTCACTGCAAATAACTCAATTTCGTTTCTTTTTATGGCTGAGTAATATTCCATCGTATATATGTGCTACATCTTATTTATCCATTCATCTGTCAGTGGACACTTAGGTTGCTAGTAGCTTTTTTTAGACATCGAATCCTCTACATAGAATATTATGTTGTCTGTGAATAAAGACAGTTTTATTTCTTCTTTTCCAAACTGAATGTCTTTTTTCTCCTTTGGTTTGTGTTATAAATTTCCTTATAACTACTAATTTAGTGGCATCCAACAGATTTTCATATGTTGTGATTTCATTTTCATTCAGTTCACAGTTCCTTCTAATTTCCCTTTTGATTTCTTCTTTGACCCATGTGTAATTTAGAAATGTGTTGTTTGGTTTCCAAATATTTGGTGGTTTTCCAGAGATTCTTCTGTTATTGATTTCTAATTTAGTTCCACTGTGGCCAGAGAACATACTTTGTATAACTTCTATCTTTTTAAAGATATTGAGACTTCTATGGCCCAGAATATGATCTTTGTAAATATTCTATACGCACTTGAAAATAAATGTCTGCACCTGAAAATAAACTGCTAGTATTGAATGTTCTATAAATGCCAATTAGGTCAGGCTGGTTAATTGTCTTTCAAGTCATATATTTTAACAAGTTTTCTGTCTTGTTTTATCAACTACTGAGAGAATTATATTGAAATATCTGATTATAATTGTGGATTTGTCTATTTCTCCTTGCAGTTCTGTTTTTATTTCATGTATTTTGAAGCAAAGCTCTCTGTTCTGTTATCGAGAGTATGAACCTTCAGGAACATTATTTCTTCCAGATAAATTGACACCTCTATTATTATGTAATGACCTTCTTTATCCCAAGTAATAATCTTTGCTCTGAAATCTACTTTATGTTATTAATATAGCCACTCCAACTTTCTTTTGACTAATGTTAACATATCGTTTTTCAACCTTTTATTCTTTATCTTCATGTGTCTTTGTATTTAAAGTGCATTTCTTGTAGACAACATACAGTTAGATCTTCCTTTTAATCCAGTGTGACAATTTCTACCTTTTAATTGGGGTGTTTAGTCCATTTACAATTAACGTGACTATTGATACAGTTAGATTTAAGCCTATCATCTTGCTGCTTTTTCTATTTGTCTCATGTGATATTTGTTCTTTTTTAATTTTCTGCCTTTTTCTAAATTAATTGAATATTTTTTATAATTGCATTTTATCTCCTTTGTTGACAATATTAACTAAAACTTTTGTTTCAACAGTATACATTCATTTGCCCATTTCAGCTTCTGTGTTACTTTTGTCACACATTTTATTTCTACATATATATATTGCTTTCTATATATGTATATTAGCTTCTACATATGTTTATTAGTTTTCTAGTTTTCTGCATAACAAATTACCATAAACTTAGAGGCTTAACACCACACCCATTTATTATCTCACAGTTCTATAAGAAGTCTGGGATGACCTGGCTAGGTATTGTGCATGGGGCCTCACAGGCTGAAATCAAGATGTAAGCCCACTGTGTTCGCATCTGGAGCATGAGGTCTTCTCCCAATCTTCTTACTGACAATTCAATTCCTGTGGTTTTAGGGCTAAGGTCCCCATTTCCTTGTTGATGGTAGACAAGGGGTCATTCTCAGTTCCTTGTGGCCACTCTCCAATCTTTGCACATGAACTCCTCTATCTAAAAAGTCATCACCAATACATCAAATCCTTCTTGTGCTTTCAATCTCTCTGCCTTCCTTTCAGCTACCAGATGGAGAAAATGCCCTGTTTTTAAAAGTTTTCATACAATTAGTTAGGTCCACCTGGATAATCTCCCTATCTCAAGGTCAGGTATGCTATAAAACATAACATGGAAGAGCATTAGAATATAACACAACAATAATGATACCATCATATTCAATGGTGCCAGAGATTAGAGCATGGTTCTTGGGGGATATTTTTTTTTAATAGACCTTTATTGGAGTATAATTGCTTCACAATACTGTGTTAGTTTCTGTTGTACAACAAAGTGAATAAGCCATATGCATACACATAACCCCATATCCCCTCTGTCTTGCATCTCCCTCCCACCCTCCCTATCCCACCTCTCTAGGTCATCACAAAGCACTGAGCTGATCTCCCTGTGCTATGCTGCTACTTCCCACTAGCCATCCATTTTACATTTGTTAGTGTATGTATGTCAATTCTACTCTCTCACTTCTTCCCAGCTTCCCCTTCCCCCACTATGGCCTCAAGTCCGTTCTCTATGTCTTTATTCTTGCCCTGCCACTAGGTTCATCAGTACATTCTTTTAGATTCCATGTATATGTTAGCATATGGTATTTGTTTTTCTCTTTCTAACTTACTTCACTCTGTATGACAGACTCTAGGCCCATGCACCTCACTACAAATAACTCAATTTCATTTCTTTTTATGGCTAATATTGCATTGTATATATGTGCCATGTCTTCTTTATCCATTCACCTGTCGACAGACATTTAGGTTGGTTCCATGTCCTGGCTATTGTAAATAGTGCTGCACTGAATATTGAGGTGCATGTCTCTCTTTGAATTATGGTTCTCTCAGTGTATATGCCCAGTAGTGGGGTTGCTGGGCCATATGGTAGTTCTATTTTTAGTTTTTTAAGGAAACTCCATACTGTTCTCCATAGTGGTTGTATCAATTTACATTCTCACAAACAGTGCATGAGAGTTCCTTTTTCACCACACCCTTTCCAGCATTTATTGTTTCTAGATTTTTTGATAATGGCCATTCTGACCGGTGTGAGATGATACCTCTTTGTAGCTTTGATTTGCATTTCTCTAATAATTAGTGATGTTGAGCATCTTTCCATTTGCCTCATGGCCATCTGTGTGTCTTCTTTGGTGAAATGTCTATTTAGGTCTTCTGTCCATTTTTTAATTGAATTGTTTGGTTTTTTTTGATATTGAGCTCCATGAGCTGTTTGTATATTTTGGAGATTAATCCTTTGTCCATTGTTTCATTTGCAAATATTTTCTCCCATTCTGAGGGTTGTCTTTTCATCTTGCTTATGGTTTTTTTGCTGTGCAAAAGCTTTGAAGTTTAATTAGGTTCCATTTGTTTATTTTAGTTTTTATTTCCATTACTCTAGGAGGTGGATCACAAAAGATCTTTCTGTGGTTTATGTCACTGTCTGCAGATGACATGATACTATACATAGAAAATCCTAGAGATGCCACCAGAAAACTACTAGAACTAATCAATGAATTTGGTAAGGTTGCAGAATACAAAATTAATGCACAGAAATCTCTTGCATTCCTATACACTAACAATGAAAAATCAGAAAGAGAAATTAAGGAAACAATCCCATTCACCATCACAACAAAAAGAATAAAATACCTAGGAATAAACCTACCTAAGGAGGTGAAAGACTTGTACTCAGAAAACTATAAAACACTGATGAAAGAAATCATAGATGACATAAACAGATGGAGAAATATACCATGTTCTTGGACTGGAAGAATCAACATTGTAAAATGACTATACTACCCAAAGCAATCTACAGATTCAATGCTATCCCTATCAAACTACCAATGGCATTCTTCACAGAATTAGAACAAAAAATTTTACAATTCATATGGAAACACAAAAGACCCCGAATAGCCAAAGCAATCTTGAGAAAGAAGAATGGAGCTGGAGGATTCAGGCTCCCTGACTTCAAACTATACTACAAAGCTACAGTAACCAAGACAGTATGGTTCTGGCACAAAAACAGAAATATAGATCAATGGTACAGGATAGAAAGACCAGAGATAAACCCATGCACATATGGTCACCTAATTTACAACAAAGGAGGCAGGAATGTACAGTGGAGAGAGGACAGCCTCTTCAATAAATGGTGCTGGGAAAACTGGACAGCTACATGTAAAAGAATGAAATTAGAAAACTACCTAACACCATACACAAAAATAAACTCCAAATGGATTAAAGACCTAAATGTAAGAGCAGACACTATAAAACTCTTAGAGGAAAACATAGGAAAAACATTCTTTGGGGGATATTTTTTAAATTCTCCCTACCACAATATGTTATAAACCTCACACCACATTGTTATTATCTTTTTAATATTTAATTTTCTTTCAAAATATTTAAATAAGAAGAATATCTTATGTATTTACCCATGTAGTTAGCATGTCCAGTGCTCTTCATTTCACTGTGCAGATCCATATTTCCATCTGCTGTCTTTTTCCTTCTGATTAAACAAGTTTGTTTGTTTTAACATTTCTTGTTATGCAGTTCTGCTCATGAATTCTTTAGGCTTTTGCATGTCTAAAAATTCACCTATGTTTCTCAAAGATATTTTTACTGGGTATATAATTCTCAGCAACAGTTTTTCATTTTGGTACATCAAGATGTTGAGTCATCTTCTCAACTGCATTGTTTATGATGAAAAATCTGTTACCATCATTATCTTTGTTCCTCTATGCATAGTATATCATCCTTTACCACTTATAAGATTTTCTCTATCACTTTTTTAGCAATTTGATAATGATGTGTAGTTTTCTTCAAGTTGCTTGTGTTTGGATTTCAACAAATTTCTTGAATCTGTAGGTTTATAATTTTCACTAAATTTGGAAAACTCTCAACCATTATTTCTTCAAATACTTTTCTGTATTTTCCTTTTTCAGGAACTTGTATTACATCTACATTAAGCTGCTTTAAGTTGCCTGAAGGTTCACTGACGCTCTGTTCATTTTTTATTCCGTTTTTCTCTGTGTGTTTCATTTTGGATTGTTTCTATTGCTGTGTCTTCAGGTTTATTTTTTTTTTCTGCAATGTCTAATCTGCCATTAACTCCATTTACTGTATTTATTATCTCCGACATTGCAATTTTAATCTCTAGAAGTGGATCTGGGACTGTTTTATGTCTTCTATGTTCTAATTTTATTGAACATATAGAATATAGTTATGTAACTGTTTAAATGCCCATCTGCTAATTCTAACATCTGTACCAGTTATAGATTGGTTTTGATTGATTTTTCTCCTCATTATGGGTCATATTTCCCTGCATCTTTGCATGTCTGGTAATTTTTTGATGAGGCGCCAGACACTGTGCATTTTATTTTGTTGGATGCTGAATATTGTTGTTCTAAAAATACTCTTGAGCTTTGTTTTAGGATGCAGTTAAGTTACTTGAAAACAGTTTGATCATTTCAGATCTTGCCTTTAAAATTTGTTATATGTATAGCTGATTCACTTTGTTATAAAGCAGAAACTAACACACCATTGTAAAGCAATTATACCCCAATAAAGATGTTTAAAAAAAAAAAAAATTTGTTAGGCAGAACCAGAACTGTGTTTATTCTAGATCTAATTATTTCTCACTATAGAAGCAAAAATCTTTGAGTACTCCACCTGTGAATTATGACATTTTCTAGTCTAGTGAGAACACACTATTCCTGGCTCTGTGTGAGTACTGACCACTGTTCCCTCTACTCCTTTTCAGTGTTTTTGGTGTTTTTCTCCAATCCTGAATAATTTTTCAAACACAGGTGCTGGTCAGAACACAAATAAATACTTGATCATGTCCTTCTGCAGCTCTGCAGAGTTCAAATATCTGAAAATACCTTGTATTTTCATTCTAAATAACCCAAGGATATTCTTGCCCCTGTCATATATCTCAGCACTATACTGTCATAATCCCTAAACCACTTCCAGCAGTGTGTACACTACTTAAAAATCAGAGTACTTTCTCTAAGTAGGTGCTACATCACCTTTGATAATCTAAAACCTGTTACAGAACTTAAAGATTTTCATTTTTATCTCATACAGCACTTTTCACAATAAAATATTGACTACAGGTGTATCATTAATTTTCTTGAAGGTCATATGCATTCAGAACTTCCTAGAGTGATGTCATCTCCTCGCCCATTGCTTGCCCATATTACAGCCCACTCAGGTGGTTCAAATGACTTTTCTGATGGGGCACTCCTACAAGACAAAACAATTCAGGGTCCCGTTTAGGGACCCAGGTATTTGTATTTAACAGGACAGAATGGTGACTTAGCTTCCTTTTTGGTAAAGTGAAAAAGTTTAAACCAGAAATGTGAATATCCCTAAATAATAATGTCCTTAAATAACACTAAAAAGCATTATTTCAGTTTGCTTTATCTTAATTTCTGGTGATACTTAATCAGCACTTGCTTGGAATACTATAGCTTTAGGTAGTTTACATTGTTGGGCATTTAATGACCTGTAGAGAAATACTTGAGAAATTAGCACTCAAAACTACCCAACAATCCTTTTTTAGTCCTTTTACAAGGTAGTGATGTCACCTTCTAATTTCTCTTTTTACAAACCAGATGTTCAAGTATTACTATTAAGCGTTCTATTTCATAATGCAGAAGACTGAAAGACTTTTGTTGTCATGATGGTTTGTTTTCTTTGGTGATGGACAGCCATAGGAATCTCCTCAATGAGGCAACCCCTTGGAGAGCACTCTGTTCAAATGAGTCTTCTCTCTGCCTTCTTCACCTTCAGTTAAGCCTGTCAATAGTCTCTTTGTTCTCAAAACAAAACTACTACCAGCACCACAACAACAATAAAAAAAAGAATGTTGGGGAAATCTTCCTCCTTTTCTGAGATGCTATCTGCTGTCTCTCTTTCTCACCATCAAACTTTTTCAAATGCTTGCCACCTCCACTTCCTCATTCACTACTCATTCCAAACTCCTTATAATCTGGCTTTTGCCCTCCATTAATTTACACACTATAGTGTTGTCTGAAGCTAGACTATCTCAGAGGTCATCATCTGATCAGTTAGTAACAAACCAAATCCTCTTTCACCTTTACAACTCTGCAACACTTAACATAACAAATCATCCTTTCTTGAAACTCTCCTCCTATTGCCCTTATGACACAACACTCTTTCAGTGTTCCTCCCACATCTGCAAAACAATCTCTCTGCCTACTTATCAGGCTCCTTTTTCTGCCCTGAACCCCTAATGCTTAATAAATATATAAGTAATCAATAAGTATAAGATGTCAAATTAATCAGTCAATTCACCAAACTTTAATGCTTCATAAATGGAAAAAATGATGTGTGAGATGGATTCCTTGATCTCTCAAATAATTTCAGTGCAAGGAGTATGTAATCAACGTTGCGTGGGTGATAATTTCAGTGCAAGGAGTATGTAATCAATGTTGCGTAGGTGAAGAGATAATCAGTGCTCTAAGGCAGTCTTGCTTAGAGTGAGGATGACTGGGGGGTCTTCTTGAAGTATTTGGTGTTTGAGATAGACCTGGAAGAATAGGTAGGATTTTGTAAGTAAAGGTGCAGAGGAATAGATTCCGAGTTCAGTGTGAACAAAGGCATAGAGAGGCAGGAAAGTAGGAGTTGTTCAGATAATAATGAGTAGAACAGTTTGACCAAAGGAGAGAGTTCATGTGAGGGATACTGAGAGATAAAGCTGGAAAGGCAGATTAGGGTGAGATTATGTAATCTTTGTCCCATTGGTGGGTGGAGCTGGTGACAACTGCCAGGGAACAATGAACATTGGCCTTGCCAGCATCAAAATTATCAGCTACTCACTCGACCACGATGACTGTGGGCATTTTCCCACTTCTCCACAGTTCCCTATGGCAGCATGTTATCTTATAAGAGTCAGTTCCAATTTTCTTTTCTTCCAGTTTATTCAACCATTAATTTATTCAAACATTCATTTTAAAACCACTATATTCCAAACATTGTGCAAGATTCTAAGGATTCCAAAATAAATAGCCTTGCTTCTGTTCCCAGGAGAGTCACATTTCAGTAAAATGTCAGCCTTTAGTTTTTTCTTGGTTAAAAATGTTATGCAGATGACATGAAGTCTTATTTGGGGTACAATCTAAATAAGTTTTGTGTTTCATCTGTTTTGTTTTGTTTTGGTCATTTATTGGACTTGTCAGTTAATATATATTTTTTTAAAAAGGAAAGGGAGCTAGTCATTCTCATTCTCACTTTAATGAAAGTACATCAAAAAAGACTTTCTCCCTATGGAAAGAGTAGCAGATCTATGTGATTCAGTTATTTACTTATCATCTTCTACAGGAAGGAAAATGCCAGAATTGTTTTACTCCTAGGTATATTTTAGTGTGTGGCTAGAGTAATGCCCTGAAATATTCAGATTTTATTTAACCTAGAAACTCTAGCAGTTTCAGAGGCAGTAACAATGTTTGGAATGTTTTTTCTGAACACAGTTACAGTAAATGATAACTGAGATTCTGCATCCCACCCCCAACCTCTAACCTAACTCACAAACTATGAAGTAATGCTCCCAAATTATTTTTTTTTTTTGTCCTTCTGGGGAAGAGGAAGAAGAATAGATAAGGGATTTTCTCTCTTGGATTCTTTGTGACTTCAGAAGCTTAAGATATTAATTATACTACTCTCGCATGAAACTGCTGACACCATTATTTTGGCGCCCATGAACTTCCTCTTTCCCGTCATCATTTCCTCTTTAAAAGCTGTTTCCTATTACTGTCAATACTCTTTTTTATATAACAGTTATATTTTTAAAAGGTGGAAGATGAGCCTGCCCATAAAGCTGACATAGTTATCAAGTGGAAAATCAAATGTAGCAGCAATGTAGCAAGGGCAGGTTTCATAATCAGTATCCCCTTTCCCCCTAAAATAACAAATGAATGTTTTCTTAATAGCATCTTCATTGGTTTTAATGACTGCTGAGAGAGATATTTAACAGGGGAATTATATGGAAGTCCAGAGAATGCCCATCTGGAGCTTACTGGATTATTCTGATGGCACAAGGTAATTCTTTGGGAAATAGAGTCAGCAAGCAGGATCATTTACTAATCATCAGGAAAATGCAAGTCAAAACCACAATGAGATATTACCTCACACCTGTCAGAATGGCTATCATCAAGAAGACAGGAAATAAGAAGCGTTGACGAGGATGCGGAGAAAAGGGAACGTTCCTGCACTATTGGTGGGAATATAAATTGGTCTAGCCACTTGGAAAACAGTATGGAGGTTCTTCAAAAAATCTAAAATAGAACTACCATATGATCCAGCAATTCCACTACTGGGTATTTATCCAAAGAAAACAAAAATACTAAATTGAAAACATACCTGCACCCCTGTGTTTGCTGCAGCATTATTTACAATAGCCAAGATATGGATGCAACCTAAGGATCCATAGATGGATGAATAGATAAAGAATATGATACACAATATAATGGAATATTATTCAGTCATTAAAAAAACGAAACCCTGCCATTTGTGACAACATGGATGGACTTGAGGGCATTATGCTAACTGAAATGAGTCAGACAAAGAAAGACAAATATACTATATGACCTCACTTATATGTGGAATCTAAAAAAAACAAAATAAAACAAACAAACAAAAACAACAGAAAAAGAAACCTCACAGAAACAGAGAACAGATAAGTGGTTGCCAGAGGCAGGGGATAGATCTTAAAATTCTCATCATAAGAAAAAAAAATTGTAACCAAGTATGGCGATGAATGTCAACTAGACATTATGGTGATCATTTCACAATATATACATATATTGAATTATTATGCTGTATACCTGAAACTAATATAATGCTATGTGTCAATTATATCAACAAAATAAAAACAATAAACCTAGAATCTATAGACTTATGAGCCATGGTCCCCTAGAAAATCTCACATAAACCAGGGTATAAAACGGAGATGTATCATAGACTAAATACTCCCACAATATGAGATAATGTCTCAATACCTCACTTAGAGATCTTGTCTACTCTGAACTAGATAACATGGAAAACCCTGAAAGCCACCTTAGCATCTCAGATCTCTTGCTGCTTTGTCTGAGCCTCTTTATTATTTCTATACTGAAATTATTATTAACACTTGATACTGGCTAATATTTCTGATTCTTGTGAGCCTGTCTGACAATCTGATCCTTTGTTTTAGCTCACACTCCTAGGAATGAACAGTCCTATGCCTGCTGTCATCCCTGACAGAGCAGAAGGAAAAGAAGGAGTCTTCCTTTGACATGGGAGGAAAAACTTTTAATAAAGTTTTAATGCTGGTGATTCAAGCCTCTAAAATCCCCAGACACAAAGAGAATTGGCACCCATCTGCCACCACTTATCCATAGGTCTTCTCCATGTGCTCACAAGAAAGACTGGAGTCAGATAAGAGGAACTGAGAAAGAATGCCAAGGCCTAAGCATAAGAGACATTTGTCTGAGGGAAGAACAGAAGAACTAAGAGAAATCCTCCAGGTACTCTAGGCCTTCATTAAGTATGAAGAAGGGGTCACCTGTAGCTGGGATGGGGCAAAAGAGCTGAGAGAACCCTTTTGAGGTGCAAGTATGTGAAGCCTGCTCAAGTCTGAGAACAGGAGGATTAAAAGAAATTTTCCAGGAACTCTAGTCCTTACACTGAATACAAGGCAACAGAAGTGTATCACTGAAGAACAGGCAGAACAACTGAGAGAGACCCCATCTCAGATGCAGATACCAGGGTTCTGATCAAATTTGATGCCAGGGCTAAAGAGCTGAGAAAAATATTCTGGTCACTTTGGGCCTCAGCAGCAGCCACCTGTTGTTGAGGAAAACAATATAACTGAGAGAGACTCCCTGACATGCAGGCATGTAGGGCTGCTGAATGCTAAAAGCAAGGAAAGATCCAGGCACATATATCTCATGCTTGCTACAGAGAAGATCCTTATCTCACCTTCAAATAATTCAAAGCCATTGGTGAACTGAATCCAACTGAAGTAACCACTAAATCCAAAGCGAGCTCAACCACAGACTAGATTAACTCAGTCTCCTAGTGGGCTGACAAAAGGAGAGATGTGACTTTCATGAGCAAAAATATTATTTACTTCAAGATCTCATGCTCTTTACACTCAGTTTAAAATTCAATCAAAAATTATGAGACACATAAAGAAGTAAGGTCATTTAACTTATCCCTAGGAAAGTGTTATGAACTGAATTGTGTTCCCCCCTCTCCCCTAAAATAAAAAAAAAAATAATAAAAACTCATAGATTGAAGCCCTAAGCTCCAATGTGATTGTATTTGGAGAGAGGGCCTTTAAGAAGGTAATTAAGGTTAAGTGAGGTCATAACGGTCAGGTCCTAATATGATAAGATTTTTATCCTCATAAGAAGAGGAGGGACACCAGAGACCTTACTCTCTCAGTGCATACACAGAGGAAAGGCCATGTGAGAACACTATGAGAAGGTGGCCACCTGCAAGCAAGGAAGAGAAGACTCACCAGAAACCAACCCTGCTGGCACCTTGAGCTCAGGCTTCTAGCCTCCAGAACTGTGAGAAAATGAATATCTGTCATTTAAGCCACCCAGTCTATAGCTTGTTATTGCAGCTGAGCTGACTAATATAGAGAGAAAACACTCAATAAAATCAGATCCAGATATAAATCAGAGATTAGAATTATTAGACAGGAATTTTAAAGTAACTATAATGAACATATTACAGGATCTAATGAACAAGGAGAAAAACATACATGTACAGATGGGGAATTTCAGCAGAGATATAGAAACTATGTACAAAGCTATGGTACAAATGAACTTATTTACAAAACAAAAATAGAGTGACAGATGTAGAAAACAAACTTATGGTTACCGGGGGGGAAGCGGGGGTGAGGGTTGGGTATAAATTGGGAGACTGGGATTGACATATACACACTACTATATATAAAATAGATAACTAATAACTTATCTTATTAGTACTGAGAAGGGAACATTCTCAGTACTCTGTAATGACCTATATGGGAAAAGAATCTAAAAAAGAGTAGATATGTATAACTGATTCACTTTGCTGTACAGCAGAAGCTAACACAACATTGTAAATCAACTATACTCTAACAAAAAGATTTTTTAAGCTAATGGAAATGCTAGAGATAAAAATAAAATTAGACAAATAAATATATTTTTCAGTGGGCTTATCAGCAGGCTGGACACAACAGAAAAAAATCACTGAATTGAAAGTAATTATCAATATTCAGGCTAGGAGGGCAGACAACAAATAATGGCTGATTTCTCATCTAAATTAATGGAATCCATAGGACTATGGAATTTTTTTTAAGTGCTGAAAGACATAAGTTAATTTAGCATTCTATGACCAGAAAAACTATTCATCAAAAATGAAAGTGAAATAAAGACATTTCTGACACACAAAACTACAAAAAATGTTTCACCTGCACACCTGAATTACAAGATATGCTAAAAGAAGTTTCTTAAGCTGAAAGGAAATGATTCCAGATGGAAATCCAGTTCTGCAAGAAGGAATGAGAAACAAACAAAAAAAGTAAATACTTTAGAAAATATGACTTTTTAAAGCTTATTCATACATATATTTTTAAATCTCTTTAAAGGAATATTGATTGTTAAAAACAAAAATAATACTCTTGTAACATTTACTATCTATGTAAAAATAAAATATATAATAAAAAAGCAAAAAAGTCAGGAGTGAAAACTGTAAGGTTTTTACAATTTATGAAGCAGAAGAACATTTTTTGAAAGTTAGCAGTAATAAGTTAAAGTCAATAGCAGAGGCAAAATGTAATACTAAATACACTCAATTTAGGAGAACAGATAGAAAAGGAGAAAGAAGAAAATGGTGCATAAAAGGAAAACAGAAAACAAACACAAGGTGATAGAGTTAAGCTCAACATATTTCTAATGATATTAACAGTAAATAGATAGAAACTAATTAAAAATGTGCTGTTTTCAGAGACCTTCAAGATGGTGGAGGAGTAAGACGTGAAGAGCACCTTCTTCCCAACAAAAACATCAGAAACACATCTACATATGGAACAACCTCTACAGAACACCTACTGAACACCAGCAGAAGACCTTAGAATTCCCAAAAGATTTTTTTTTTCCTTTTTCTCTTTCTGTGAGTGTGTAACTGCATGTTTTTGTGTGATTTTCTCTGTATAGCATTGCTTTTACCATTTGTGCTAGGGTTCTGTCTGTCCAGATTTTTTGTTTTTTGTTTTTTTAGTATAGTTTTTAGTGCTTGTTACCATTGGTGGATTTGTTTTTTGGTTTGGTCGCTCTCTTCTATCATTCTTTCTTCTTTTTTATTTATTACCTTTTAAATTTTTTTAATTTTTAACAATTTTTTTTCTTTTTACTTTATTTTATTTTATTATATATTTTTTTCTCTCTTTATTTTTTCTGGCTTTCCTTCTGAGCAATGTGGCTGACAGGGTCTTGGTGCTCTGGCCAGGTGTGAGGCCTCTGCCTCTGAGGTGGGAGAGCCGAGTTCAGGATATTGGTCCACCAGACAACTCGCAGCTCCATGTAATATCAAACAGCAAAAGCTCTCCCAGAGATCTCCATCTCAACACTAAGACCCAGTTCCACTCAATGACCAGCAAGCTACATTGCTGGACACCCTATGCCAAACAACTAGCAAGACAGGAACACAACGCCACCCATTAGCAGAGAGCTACCTAAAATCATAATAAGGTCACAGACACTCCAAAACACACCAAAGGATGTGGTCCTGCCCACCAGAAAGATAAGATCCAGCCTCATCCACCAGAACACAGGCAGCAGTCCCCTCCACCAGGAAACCTACACAATCCACTGAACCAAGCTTAGCCACTGGGGGCAGACATCAAAAACAATGGTAACTACCAACCTGCAGCCTGCAAAAGGGAGACCCCAAACACAGTAAGTTAAGCAAAATGAGAAGACAGGCAAACACACAACAGATGAAGGAGCAAGGCAAAAACCCACCAGGACAAACAAACAAAGAGGAAATAGGCAGTCAATCTGAAAAAGAATTCAGAGTAATGATAGTAAAGATGATCCAAAATTTTGGAAATAGAATGGAGAAAATACAAGAAAGGTTTAACAAGGACCTAGAAGAGCAAACAAACAATGATGAATAACACAATAAATGAAACTAAAGTTCTCTAGAAGAAATCAATAGCAGAATAACTGATGAAGAACAGAGAAGTGACCTAGAAGAGAAAATAATGGAAAAAACTACGACAGAGCAGAATAAAGAAAAAAGAATAAAAAGAATTGAGAACAGTCCCAGAGACCTCTGGAACACTATTATATGCACCAATATTCAAATTATAGGGGATCCAGAAGAAGAAGAGAAAAAGAAAGGGACTAAGAAGGCATTTGAAGAGATTATAGTTGAAAACTTCCCTAGTATGGAAAAGGAAATAGTTAATCAAGTGCAGGAAGCACAGAGAGTCACATACAGGATAAATCCAAGGAGAAACACAACAAGACACATATTGATAAAACTATCAAAAATTAAATAAAAGAAAAAATATTAAAAGCAGCAAGGGAAAAACATCAAATAACATACAAGAGAATCCCCATTAGGTTAACAGCTGATCTTTCAGCAAAAACTCTGCAAGCCAGAAAGGAGTGGCAGGCCATATTTAAAGTGATGAAAGGGAAAAAACTACAACCAAGATTACTCTATCCAGCAAGGATCTCATCCAGATTTCATGGAGAAATTAAAAACTTTACAGACAAGCAAAAGCTAAGAAAATTCAGCAGCACCAAACCAGCTCTACAACAAATGCTAAAGAAACTTCTTTAGGCAGGAAACACACGAGAAGGAAAACACCTACAATAACAAACCCAAAAAAATTAAGAAAATGGTAATAGGAACATAAATATCAATAACTACCTTAAATGTAAATGGATTAAATGCTCCAACCAAAAGTCATAGACTGGCTGAATGGAAACAAAAACAAGACCCATATATATGCTGTCTACAAGAGACCCACGTCAGCCCTGGGACACATACAGACTGAAAGTGAGGGGATGGAAAAAGATATTCTATGCAAGTGGAAATCAAAAAAAGCTGGAGTTGCAATTCTCATATCAGACAAAATAGACTTTAAAATAAAGACTATTATAAGAGATAAAGAAGGACACGACATAATGATCAAGGGTTCAATCCATGAAGAAGACATAACAGTTGTAAAAATGTATGCATTCAGTATAGGAGCATTAAAATACATAAAGCAAATGTTAACAGCCATAAAAGGGGAAATAGAAAGTAACACAATCATAATAGGGGACTTTAAAACCTCACTTTCAATGGACAGATCATCCAAAATGAAAATAAATAAGGAAACACAAGCTTTCAATGATACAATAAACAAGATGGACTTAACTGATATTTATAGGATATTCCATACAAAAACAACAGAATACACTTTCTTCTCAAGTGCTCATGGAACATTCTCCAGGATAGATTATACCTTGGGTCACAAATCAAGCGTTGGTACATTTAAGAAAATTGAAATCGTATCAAGTATCATTTCTGACCACAACGCTATGAGACCAGATACCAATTAGAGGAAAAAAATCTGGAAAAAATACAAAAACATGGAGGTTAACCTATACACTACTAAGTAACCAAGAGATCACTGAAGTACTCAAAGAGGAAATCAAAAAATACCTAGAAACAAATGACAATGAAAACATGACAACCCAAAACCAATGGGATCCAGCAAAAGCAGTTCTAACAGGGAAGTTTAGAGTAATACAGTCCTACCTCAAGAAATAAGAAACATCTCAAATAAACAACCTAACCATACACGTAAAGAATTAGAGAAAGCAGAACAAAAAAAGAAAACCCAAAGTTAGCAGAAGGAAAGAGATCAGATCAGAAATAAATGAAAAAGAAATGAAGGAAACGATAGCAAAGATCAATAAAACTAAAAGCTGGCTGTTAGAGAAGATAAAGAAAATTGATAAACCATTAGCCAGACTCATCAAGAAAACAAGGGAGATGACTCAAATCAAAAGAATTAGAAATGAAAAAGAAGTAACAACTGACACTGCAGAAATACAAAGGATCATGAGAGACTACTACAAGCAACTATACACCAATAAAATGGACGACCTGGAGGAAATGGACAAATTCTTAGAAAGCACAACCTTCTGAGACTGAACAAGGAAGAAATAGAAAATATAACAGACCAGTCACAAGCACTGAAATTGAGACTGTGATTAAAAATCTTCCAAAAAACAAAAGCCCAGGATGAGATGGCTACACAAGCAAATTCTATCAAACATTTAGAGAAGACCTAACACCTATCCTTCTCAAACTCTTCCAAAATACAGCAGAAGGAGGAACACTCCCAAACTCATTCAATGAGGCCACCATCATTCTGACACCAAAACCAGACAAAGATGGCACAAAGAAAGAAAATTACAGGCCAATATCACTCATGAACATAGATACAAAAATTCTCAACAAAATACTAGCAAACAGAATCCAACAGCACATTAAAAGGATCATACACCATGATCCAGTGCAGTTTATCCCAGGAATTCAAGGGTTCCTCAGTATAGGCAAATCAATCAATGTGATAAACCATATAAACAAACTGAAGCAGAAAAACCATATGATCATCTCAATAGATGTAGAAAAAGCTTTCAACAAATTTCAACACCCATTTATGATAAAAACACTCAAGAAAATAGGCATAGAGGGAACTTACCTCAACGTAATAAAGGCCATATATGACAAACCCACAGCCATCATCACTGTCAGTGGTGAAAAACTGAAACCATTTCTTCTAAGATCAGGACAAGACAAGGTTGTCTGCTCTCACCACTATTATTTATTTAACATAGTTTTGGAAGTTTTAGCCACAGCTATCAGAGAAGAAAAAGAAATAAAAATAATCCAAATCAGAAAAGGAGTAAAGCTGTCACTGCAGATGACATGATACTACACATAGAGATCCTAAAAACGCTACCAGAAAACTACTAGAGCTAATCAATGAATTTGGTAAAGTAGCAGGATATAAAATTAATGCACAGAAACCTCCTGCATTCTTACACACTAACAATGCAAAATCTGAAAAAGAAATTAAGGAAACAATCCAATTTACCACTGCAACAAAAACAATAAAATACCTAGGAATAAGCCTACCTAAGGAGACAAAAGACCTGTATGCAGAAAACTATAAGACACGGATGAAAGAAATTAAAGATGATAAAAACAGATGGAGAGATATACCATGACTTGGATTGGAAAATCAACATTGTGAAAATGACTATACTACTCAAAGCAATCTACAGATTCAAAACATCCCTATCAAATTACCAATGACATTTTTCACAGAACTAGAACAACAAATTTCACAATTTGTATGGAAACACAAAAGACCCTGAATAGCCAAAGCAATCTTGAGAAAGAAAAATGGAGCTGGAGGAATCAGGTTCCTGGACTTTAGAGTATACTACAGAGCTACAGTAAGCAAGACAGTATGGTACTGGCACAAAAGCAGAAATATAGATCAATGGAGCAGGATAGAAAGCCCAAAGATAAACCCATACACATATGGCCACCTTAATTTTGATAAAGGAGGCAAGAATATACAAAGGAGAAAAGACAGTCTCTTCAATAAGTGGTCCTGGGAAAACTTGACAGCTACATGTAAAAGAATGAAATTAGAACACTCCCTAACACCATACACAAAAATAAACTCAAAATGGATTAAAGACCTAAATGTAAGGCCAGAAACTATCAAAATCTTAGAGGAAAACATAGGCAGAACACTCTATGATATAAATCACAGCAAGATCCTTTTTGACCTACCTCCTAGAGTGTTGCAAATAAAAACAAAAATAAACAAATGGGACCTAATGAAACTTCAAAGCTTTTGCACAGCAAAGGAAACCATAAACAAGACCAAAAGACAACCCTCAGAATGGGAGAAAATATTTTCAAATGAAACAACTTACAAAGGATTAATCTCCACAATTTACAAGCAGTACATGGAGCTCTATATCAAAAAGACAAACAACCCAATCCAAAAATGGGCAGAAGACCTAAAGAGAAATTTCTCCAAAGAAGATATACAGATTGCCAAAAAACAAATGAAAAGATTCACTTTGTTATAAAGCAGAAACTAACACACCACTGTAAAGCAATTTTACTCCAATAAACATGTTAAAAAAATTAAATGTGTTGTTTTCAGTTCCTATATTTTTTAACATCTTTATTGGAGTATAATAAAGTGAATCAGCTATACATATGCATATATCCCCATATCTCCTCCCTCTTGCGTCTCCCTCCTACCCTCCCTGTCCCACTCCTCTAGGTGGTCACAGAACACCAAGCTGATCTCCCTATGCTATGTGGCTGCTTCCCACTAGCTATTTTACATTTGGTAGCGTATATATGTCCATGCCACTCTCGCACTTCATCCCAGCTTACGCTTCCCCCTCCCCGTGTCCTCAAGTCCATTCTCTATGTCTGCGTCTTTATTCCTGTCCTGCTCCTAGGTTCTTCAGACCCTTTTTTTTTTTTTAAGATTCCATATATATGTGTTAGCATATGGTATTTGTTTTTCTCTTTCTGACTTACTTCACTCTGTATGACAGACTCTAGATCCAGCCACCTCACTACAAATAACTCATTTTCATTTCTTTTTATGCCTGACTAATATTCCATTGTATATATGTGCCACATCTTCTTTACCCATTCATCTGTCAATGGACACTTAGGTTGCCTCCATGTCCTGGCTATTTTAAATAGAGCTGCAATGAACATTTTGGTATATGACTCTTTTTGAATTATGGTCTTCTCAGTGCATATGCCCAGTAGTGGGATTGCTGGGTTGTATGGTAGTTCTATTTTTAGTTTTTTAAGGAACCTCCCTACTGTTCTCCATAGTGGCTGAACCAATTCACATTCCCACCAGCAGTGCAAGAGTGTTCCCTTTTCTCCACACCCTCTCCAGCATTTATTGTTTATAGATTTTTTGATGATGGCCATTCTGATTGGTGTGAGATGATATCTCATTGTAACGTTTTTTTGGTGTTTTATACACATTTATTTTAAAACAATATATAAGAAAAAGTAGAGTGTCTCACAAAGCATTTGATAAAAAATAGCTTTAAGTACAATTTTTAATCTCTAAAGTCTCTACCAAGGATAAGTATATATACACTTTTAGTCCTAAAAGTGCAATTTTAAAGGCAGATTTCAGACCCTTTAAGCTACATGATAGCTAGTGGTCAGATAAAGGACATTAAAAATGTGAATTTATAAAATTTGAGTCAATTCATGAAAATGTTTTATAAACATTATAAACAAACATCTACCATATAATGTGGTAGATTTCATAATCTGTTTACAAATGCTTAAATCCTTTCTTTTAAAACATTATCTTATAAAGTTATTATTATAAAGTTTTAAATATCCTGGTTTAATTTCCCTTATGTCACCTTCACTAATATCAAGCACATGTTTGTACTACACATATATATACACTACTGTTCTCCTTGCATAATGTCCCTCCATAAGAATATCTTTAGTCTGAGGAAAACTTGGAGCATGGCAAAATGCTGCTTTAACTGCTTAATAAAGTGTTAAGTGCCCAGGTGATCTGGAAATGCTGCTTCAGACTTCTGAGCAGCAATGTAGCTCCTCTGTAGATCTCCCATCTTATCAGATACTGTTGCAAAATTAAAATGCAGCTCATACACGTGGGGTGCTAAGGATGAAGCAGCTTGCAACTGTGCAGTGCTCTTGCGTGTTCGACATGGCCCTTCTGCATCTCCAGCATGGCCAGGTTGTTGTAGGTCTCTGCATGGTTATTGTTGTTAACCAGACCCAGCCTGAAGCACTGATGGGCCAGATTCGTATCTCCTATTCCCACAGCTACATGTCCCAAGTTGTGCCAGACCTCAGCTACCTCCTCTTCATTTTCAGCCAGAGAAAGGGCATGTTCAAATGAGGTCAGAGTCATATCATACTGCTGGGCATAGAAGCAACAGAGCCCCAGGTTGTTGAAAAGCTGGCAGTTATAAACACCCATCTGCAGGAATCGCCTGTAAAACCAGAGAGCTACTTCTGGTTGATCAGAATAAAAATGGTTGCTTCCAATGCATGCAATGGCTTCCACCTGAGTGTTGTCCTGTTTCAAAACCTCGTTGTGGTATTCAGTGGCTGATAAAATATTGTTCATTTCCTCATAGATCCCGGCAATTCCACAAATTAGGGTTACTTCTCCTGGAAACTTATCTAAGCCTTGTTTGAAAAGCAGTCATAGGTTGATCCAATGAGATGTAAACTTTTGCCAAGTAGAGAAAAGTATCTACCATTTCCTGCTGCTTCAGGGCTGATTTAAATTGTTTTTCTGCTTCAAGATACATTCCTAACCTGTAGTAACATTCTCCAATCTGCACTTTCCATCACCAGTCCTTGTACTGAGAATGCTCTGTGGAAAGGGCAGCCAAATCCACAGCAGTCTTAACATCATTTTCATGACGAAAGATATACTCAAACAAAGCTTTTGCCAATTTAGCTTTCTGGGCATACTTTGTTAAATTCAGTCTAGATAAATTTATAAAAGGTCCATCAGGGCTTGTAAGCATGGAAGCCATTCCCAGCCTAAAAAATCTTCCAGATGAGCTGGTGATAGGGCAAGCTGTGTAGGCAGTGCTGGGTGTTCTAATGGCCTATTCCATAGTTCCTGGCCTTCCACTTTGTGTGCTGGGTCTAAGGAAACTTGTAATGGGTATTCCAACTTGAGTGATTAGCCTGACAGCTGGACTAGGCCCTCCTGTCTGGTTAGTTCCAGGGAGTTTCAGAGATGTTCCAGGACATGGAATGTGAGCAATAGTATTTTTGTTCAGTATCATTTCTGCAATTCCTTCCGGATCTACGTCAATTTCATCTATGTACACCACTTCATTTAGTGCTCGTGCTTTTAAAATCCAGGCTGCCAGCTTTGTAACTTTGTACAAATTACTTCACCATGTGCTTCAGTATGCTCAATCCGGTCATAAGGGGACTTCTCCAGCATCTGCATGCACAGATCTGCCCAGAGCTGGAAATTCCTGTGCCTAAATTCCAGGCCAGGAGCAACGGCTCCATCTCCAAGCTCATGGCAGCCGGGAACAAGCTGCGAAAGACCAGGGCCCAGCACAGGGAGGGTGGGGGGCAAGGAACAGCTCATTGTAGTTTTGATTTGCATTTCTCTAATGATTTAGTGATGCTGAGCATCCTTTCATGTGCTTGTTGGCAAACTGTATATCTTCTTTGAAGAAATGTCTATTTAGGTCTTCTGCCCATTTTTGGATTGGGTTGTTTTTTTGTTATTGAGCTGCTTGTACATTTTGGAGATTAATCCTTTGTCAGTTGCTTCATTTGCAAATATTTTCTCCCATTCTGAGGCCTGTCTTTTCGTCTTGTTTATGGTTTCCTTTGCTGTGCAAAAGCTTTGAAGTTTCATGAGGTCCCATTTGTTTATTTTTGTTTTTATTTCCATTTCTCTGGGAGGTGGGTCAAAAAGGATCTTGCTGTGATTTATGTCATACAGTGTTCTGCCTATGTTTTCCTCTAAGAGTTTGATAGTTTCTGGCCTTACATTTAGGTCTTTAATCCATTTTGAGTTTATTTTTGTGTATAGTGTTATGGAATGTTCTAATTTCATTCTTTTACATGTAGCTGTCAAGTTTTCCCAGCACCACTTATTGAAGAGGCTGTCCTTTCTCCATTGTATATGCTTCCCTCTTTTATCAAAATTAAGGTGATCATATGTGTGTGGGTTTATCTCTGGGCTATCTATCCTGTTCCATTAATCTATATTTCTGTTTTTGTGCCAGTACCATACTGTCTTGATTACTGTGCTTTGTACTATAGTCTGAAGTCCGGAAGCCTGATTCCTCCAGCTCCATTTTTCCTTCTCCAGATTGCTTTGGCTATTCAGGGTCTTTTGTGTTTCCATACAAATTGTGAAATTTTTTGTTCTACTTCTGTGAAAAATGCCATTTGTGGTTTGATAAGGATTGCATTGAATCTGTCGATTGCTTTGGGTAGTATAGTCATTTTCACAATGTTGATTCTTCCAGTCCAAGAACATGATATATCTCTCCATCTGTTTGTATCGTCTTTGATTTCTTTCATCCGTGTCTTACAGTTTTCTGCATACAGGTCTTTTGTCTCCTTAGGTAGGTTTATTCCTAAGTATTTTATTCTTTTTGTTGCCGTGGTAAATGGAAGTGTTTCCTTAATTTCTCTTTCAGATTTTTCATCATTAATGTATAGGAATGCAAGAGACTTCTGTGCATTAATTTTGTATCCTTCTACTTTACCAAATTCATTGATTAGCTCTGGTAGTTTTCTGGTAGCATCTTTAAGATTCCCTATGTAAAGTATCATGTCATCTGCAACTGTGACAGTTTTACTTCTTCTTTTCTGATTTCAATTCCTTTTATTTCTTTTTCTTCTCTGATTGCTGTGGCGAAAACTTCCAAAACTATGTTGAATTATACTGGTGAGAGTAGACAACCTTGTCTTGTTCCTGATCCTAGAGGAAATGGTTTCCATTTTTCACCATTGAGAACGATGTTGGCTATGGGTTTGTCATGTATGGCCTCTTTTATGGTGAGGTAAGTTCCCTCTATGCCTACTTTCTGGAGGGTTTTTATCGTAAATGGGTGTTGATTTTTGTCAAAAGCTTTTTCTGCATCTATTGAGATAATCATATAGATTTTCTCCTTTAATTTTTAATATGGTTTATCACATTGATTGTTTTCTGTATATTGAAAATTCCTTGCATTCCTGGGATAAACCCCACTTGATCATGGTGTATGGTCCTTTTAATGTGCTGTTGGATTCTGTTTGCTAGTATTTCCAGCTCCTATTTAGAAAAGAAGAAAGGTATAAAAGTCTGTGTTTCAGAGATTGGTTCAAGATGGCAGAGTAGAAGGACATACACTCACTCCCTCTTGGGAGATCACCGGAATCAGAACTGACTGCTGAACAATCATCAACAAGAAGATGCCGGAACTCACCAAAAATGATACCCCACATACAAAGACAAAGGAGAAGTTGCAATGAGATGGAAGGAGGGGCCCAATCACAATAAAATCAAATCTCACAACCACTGGGTGTGTGACTCACAAAATGGAGAACACTTATACCACAGAGGTACACCAACAGGACTCAAAGTACTGAGCCCCAATTCAGGCTTCCCAACCTGGGGGTCTGGCAGCGGGAGTAGGAATTCCTAGAGAATCAGACTTTGAAGGTTAGTGGGATTTGATTGCAGGACTTCAACAGGACTGGGGAAAACAGAGAGTCCACTCTTGGAGGCCACACACAAAGTAGTGTGCGCATCAGGACCTGAGGGAAGGAGCAGTAACTCCATAGGAGACTGAACCAGACCTACCTGCTAGTGTTGGAGGGTCTCCTGCAGAGGCAGGGGGTGGCTTGGCTCACCATAGGAACAAGGACACTGGCAGCAGAAGTTCAGGGAAATACTCCTTGGCATGAGCCCTCCAAGAGTCTGCCATTAGCCCCACCAAAGAGCCGGGTAGGCTTCAGTGCTGGATCACCTCAGGTCAAACAACCAACAGGGAGGGAACCCAGCCCCACCCATCAGCAAACAAGTGGATTAAAGTTTTACTGAGCTCTGCCCACCAGAGCAACACCCAGCTTTACCAGTCCCTCCCATTGGGAAGCTTGAACAAGCCTCTTAGATAGCCTCACCCACCAGAGGGCAGACAGCAGAAGCAAGAAGAACTACAATTCTGCAGCCTGTGGAATGAAAACCACATTCACAGAAAGACAGACAAAATGAAAAGTCAGAGGACTATGAACCAGATGAAGGAACAAGATAAAACCCCAGAAAAACAACTAAGTGAAGTGAAGATAGACAACCTTCCAGAAAAAGAATTCAGAATAATAGTGAAGATGATCCAGGACCTGGGAAAAAGAATGGAAGCAAAGATCAAGGAGATGCAAGAAATGTTTAACAAAGAGCTAGAAGAATTAAGAACAAACATAGATGAACTATACAAAAACTGAAATGAAGAATATACTAGAAGGAAATAATAGAGAATAACTGAGGCAGAGGAACAGATAAGTGACCTGGAAGACAGAATGGGGGAAATCACTGCCATGGAACAGAATAAAGAAAAAAGAATGAAAAGAAATGAAGACAGCCTAAGATACCTCTGGGACAACATTAAATGCAACAACATTCTCATTATAGGGGCCCCAGAAGGAGAAGACAGAGAGAAAGGGTCCAAGAAAATATTTGAATATTTGAAAATATTTGAATCAATTGAATATTGATTATAGTCGAAAACCTCCCTAACATAGGAAAGGAAATAGCCACCCAAGTCCAGGAAGTGCAGTGAGTCCCAGGCAGGATAAACCCAAGGAGAAGCATGCCGAGACATATAGTAATCAAATTAACAAAAATTAAAGACAAAGAAAAATTATTGAAAGGAACAAGGGAAAAACGACAAATAACATACAAGGGAACTCCCATAAGGTTAACAGCTGAATTCTCAGCAGAAACTCTACAAGCCAGAAGTGAGTGGCATGATACATTTAAAGTGATGAAAGGGAAGAAACTACAACCAAGATTACTCTAGCCAACTAGGATCTCATTCAGTTTTGATGGAGAATTCAAAAGCTTTACAGAAAAGCAAAAGCTAAGAGAATTCAGCACCACTAAACCAGCTCTACAACAAATGCTAAAGGAACTTCTCTAAGTGGGAAACACAAGAGAAGAAAAGGACCGACACAAACAAACCCACAACAATTAGGAAAATGGTCATAGGAATATACATATTGATATTTACCTTAAATGTGAATGGATTAAATGCTCCAACCAAAAGACACAGGCTTGCTGAATGGATACAAAAACAAGACCCATATATATGCTGTCTACAAGAGACCCACTTCACACCTAAGGACACATACAGACTGAAAGTGAGGGGATGGAAAAAGATTTCGATAGCATATCAAAATCAAAAGAAAGCTGGAGTAGGAATACTCATATCAGATAAAATAGACTTTAAAATAAAAATATTACAAGAGAAAAGGAAGGACACTACATAGTGACCAAGGGATCAATCCAAGAAGAAGATATAACAATTATAAATATATATGCACCCAACATAGGAGCACCTCAATACATAAGGCAACTGCTAACAGCTGTAAAACAGGAAATCGACAGAAAACAATAATAGTGGGGGACTTTAACACCTCACCTACACCAATGGACAGATCATCCAGACAGAAAATTAGAGAAACACAAGCTTTAAATGACACAATAGACCACACAGATTTAATTGATATTTATAGGACATTCCATCCAAAAGCAACAGAATACACTTTCTTCTCAAGTGCACATGGAACATTATCCAGGATAGATCACATCTTGGGTCACAAATCAAGCCTCGGTAAATTTAAGAAAATTGAAATCATACCAAGTATTTTTTCTGACTGCAACACTATGAGATTAAAAATCAATTACATGGAAAAAAAGGAAAAAACACAAACACATGGAGTATAAACAATACATTACTAAATAACCAAGAGATCACTGAAGAAACCAAAGAGGAAATCAGAAAATACCTACAGACAAATTACAATGAAAAGACGATGATCCAAAACCTATGGGATGCAGCAAAAGCACTTCTAAGAGGGAAGTTTATGGCAATGCATTCCTACCTCAAGAAACAAGGAAAATCTCAAGTAAGCAATCTAACTTTACATTTAAAGGAACTAGAGAAAGAAGAACAAACAAAACCCAAAGTAGTAGAAGGAAAGAAATCATAAAGATCAGAGGAGAAATAAATGAAATAGAAACAATAGCAAAGATCAATAAAACTAAAAACTGGTTCTTTGAGAAGATAAACAAAATTGCTAAACCTTCAGCCAGACTCATCAAGAAAAAGAGGGAGAGGACTCAAATCAATAAAATTAGAAATGAAAAAGGAGAAGTTACAATGGACATTGCAGAAATACAAAGCATCATAAGAGATTACTACAAGCAACTCTATGCCAGTAAAATGGACAACCTAGAAGAAATGGACAAATTCTTAGAAAGGTATAACCTTCCAGACTGAACAAAGGAAGAAACAGAAAATAGGAACAGACCAATCACAAGTAATGAAATTGAAACTGTGATTTAAAATCTTACAGCAAACAAAAGTCCAAGACCAGATGGCTTCACAGATGAATTCTATCAGACATTTAGAGAAGAGCTAACACCCATCCTTCTCAAACTCTTCCAAAAAATTGCAGAAGAAGGAACACTCCCAAAGTCATTCTATCAGGCGACCATCACCCTGATACCAAAACCAGACAGAGATACTACAAAAAAAGAAAATTACAAACCCATATCACTGATGAACATAGATGCAAAAATCCTCAACACAATACTAGCAAACAGAATCCAACAGCACATTAAAAGGATCATACATCATGACCAAGTGGGATTTATCCCAAGGATGCAAGAATTCTACAATATACGCAAATCAATCAGTGTGATACACCATATTAACAAATTGAAAAATAAAAACCATATGATTATCTCAATAGATGCAGAAAAAGCTTTTGACAAAATTCAACACCCATTTATGACAAAAACTCTCCAGAAAGTGGGCATAGAGGGAACCTACCTCAACATAATAAAGGTCATATACGATAATCCCACAGCAAACATCATTCTCAATGGTGAAACACTGAAAGCATTTCCTCTAAGATCAGGAACAAGACAAGGGTGTCCACTCTCACCACTATTATTCAACATAGTTGTGGAAGTCCTAGGCATGGCAATCAGAGAAGAAAAAGAAATAAAAGGAAGAGAAATTGGAAAAGAAGAAGTAAAACTGTCACTGTTTGCAGATGATATGATACTATACATAGAGAATCCTAAAGATGCTACCAGAAAACTACTAGAGCTAATCAATGAATTTGGTAAAGTTGCAGGATACAAAATTAATGCACGTGGGCTCCCCTGGTGGGGCAGTGGTTGAGAGTCCGCCTGCCAATGCAGGGGACACGGGTTTGTGCCCCGGTCCGGGAAGATCCTACGTGCCGTGGAGCAGCTGGGCCTGTGAGCCATG
>NW_020174703.1:7037096-7118658 GCF_003031525.2 Neophocaena asiaeorientalis asiaeorientalis | reverse complement strand
GTGAGCCATGGCCGCTGAACCTGCACATCCAGAGCCTGTGCTCTGCAACGGGAGAGGTCACAACAGTGAGAGGCCCACGTACCACAAAAAAAAATTCATTAATTAATGCACAGAAATCTCTTGCATTCCTATACACTAACAATGAAAAATCATAAAGAGAAATTAAGGGAACAATCCCATTCACCATTGCAACAAAAAAGACAAAAATACCTAGGAATACACCTACCTAAGGAGGTAAAAGACCTGTACTCAACAAGCTATAAGAGACTGATGAAAGAAATCAAAGATGACACAAGTAGATGAAGAGATATACCATGTTCTTGGATTGGAAGAATCAATATTGTGAAAATTACTATACTGCCCAAAGCAATCTACAGATTCAATGAAATCCCTATCAACTTACTAGTGGCATTTTTTACAGAACTAGAACAAAAAATCTTAAAATTTGTGTGGAGACACAAAAGACCCCGAATAGCCAAAGCAGTCTTTAGGGAAAAAAACGGAGCTGGAGGAATGAGACTCCCTGACTTCTGACTATACTACAAAGCCACAGTAATCAAGACAATATGGTACTGGCACAAAAACAGAAATATAGATTAATGGAACACGATAGAAAGCCCAGAGATAAAACAACACACCTATGGTCAATTAATCTATGACAAAGGAGGCAAGGATTTACATTGGAGAAAAGACAGTCTCTTCAATAAGTGGTGCTGGGAAAACTGGACAGCTACATGTAAAAGAATGAAATTAGAACACTCCCTAACACCATACACAAAAATAAACTCAAAATGGATTAAAAACCTAAATGTAAGACTGGACACTATAAAACTCTTTGAGGAAAACATAGGAAAAACACTCTTTGACATTAATCTCAGCAAGATCTTTTTTGACAGACCTCCTAATGTAATGGAAATAAAAACAAAAATAAACAAATGGGACCTAATGAAACTTAAAATCTTTTGCACAACAAAGGAAACTATTAACAAAATGAAAAGACAACCCTCAGAATGGGAGAAAATATTTGCAAATGAATCAACGGACAAAGGATTAATCTCTAAAATATATAAATAACTCATGCAGCTCAATATTGAAAAAACAAATAACCCAATCAAAAAATGGGCAGAAGACCTAAATAGACATTTCTCCAAAGAAGACATACAGATGGCCAAGAAGCACATGAAAAGCTGCTCAATGTCACTAATTATTAGAGAAATGCAAATCAAAACTGTACTGAGGTATCACCTCACACCAGTTAGAATGGCCATCATCAGAAAATCTACAAACAACAAATGCTGGAGAGGGTGTGGAGAAAAGGGAACCCTCTTGCACTGTTGGTGGGACTGTATATTGATACAGCCACTATGGAGAACATTATGGAGGTTCCTTAAGAAACTAAAAATAGAATTACCATATGACCCAGCAATCCCACTACAGGGCATATACCCAGGGAAAACCATAATTCAAAAAGACACATGCACTCCAATGTTCACTGCAGCACTATTTACAATAGCCAGGTCACGGAAGCAACCTAAATGCCCATCAACAGATGAATGGATAAAGAAGATGTAGTACATATATACAAAGGAGTATTAGTCATAAAAAAAAATGAAATTGAGTCATTTGTAGAGACGTGGATGGACCTAGAGTCTGTCATACAGAGTGAAGTCAGAAAGAGAAAAACAAATATCATATATTAACGCATATATGTGGAATCTAGAAAAATGGTACAGATGAACCGGTTTCCAAGGCAGAAATAGAGACATAGATGTAGAGAACAAAAGTATGGACACTAAGAGGGGAATATGAGGGGTGGTGGTGGTGGTGGGGTGAATTGGGAGATTGGGAGTGACATATATACACTAATATATATAAAATAGATAACTAATAAGAACCTGCTGTATAAAAAATAAATAAATAAAATAAAATTTAAATCTTTTTAAAAAAAATCTATGTTTCTACCTTAAGAAGCTAGTTTAAAGAAAAAGAAAGAGAAAATAAAATTCAAAGTATCTAAAAGAAAAGAAGTAAAAATAAGAACAGAAAACAAAGCAGAAAATGCAGAATAATAGAAAAAATTAATAAGGTCAAGAGTTTCTTTAAAGATTAATAAAACTGATAAATCTCTAGCAAGAAAAATTAAGAAAAAGAAAGAAGATAAAATCTCCAAATATTAGAAAAGAAAGAAGGTTCATTATTACAGATCCTACAGATATTAAAAATAATAAGTTAGGGTTTTTTAATAAATTTATTTATTTATATTTATTTTTGGCTGCCTTGGGTCTTCGTTGATGTGTGCGGGTTTTCTCTAGTTGTGGCGAGTGGGGGCTACTCTTCGTTGTGGTGCACAGGCTTCTCATTGCAGTGGCTTCTCTTGCTGTGGAGTACAAGCTCTCGGTGCGTGGGCTCAGCAGTTGTGGCACACGGGATTAGTTGCTCCACGGCATGTGGGATCTTCCCAGACCAGGGCTCAAACCCGTGTCCCCTGCATTGGCAGGCAGATTCTTAACCACTGCTCCACTAGGGAAGTCCAACAAGTTGTTATTTTGAACAACATTTTGCCAATATGTATAACAACTTACATGAAATACACACATTTCTTGAAAAACATGTGTTGTGTACATGCCTGACATTAAGTTTTTAATTGTAATGTTAAGTGCCTGACATTAAGCTTTTGATTGCTGAGGCATCCACTTCAAAGATATCCATCTCAAATAAACATATTGCCAGCTGTATGACAGAGCAAAATAACTAGATAAGAAACTAGGCTACTCTTACTGATGAAGTTCCCCTTTTATAAAGCCCTAGGTAGCCTAGATAACTGACCACTTTAGTGACCCCTGCATTTCCCTAATTCCCACTCTTATGCTTTAAATTCACCAACAAAGAGTGAACTCACAAAGCCCTAGACATCTTACTCTCAGACCCTAATAGAGCAGATCTCCAGGTTTCCTCTCTCTTTCTCTTACTCCAAGACCTTGCTGTGTGGCCCTCAGGCATGTTGTGTACCCGCCAGGACCTGAGAGTAATAAATCTTATTCTTAAAATTTCCCTGATCATTTCTTGCTGAAGTGCATCCTGCAGTCATAATAAGAACCATAAGGGCCAGCCCAACAACATTGGCCCAGCCACAATACTGGTGAGGGTGAGGGGAGTGTTCTGTGAGTGAGGATAGGGGAGGGTTCTATAGGGCTGGGTGAGTGCCTCAGGCACTCCCAGCCAAGAACATCACCATCAACAGGCGGGGAGGACACAATGACATAACTTATCAAAACTGACAAAACAAGGGAATTCATCGGTGGTCCAGTGGTTAGGACTCTGCCCTTCTGTTATAGGGGGCATGTGTTTGAACCCTGGTTGGGGAATTAAGATCCCACACACCATGTAGTATGGCCAAAATATAAAAGAGAAAGTTTTTAAAAAGCAAAATATTTTTAAACAAATGACAAAACAAATAGAAAATCTGAATAGCCTTATATCTGGGATTTTTTTAATATCAAATTTTTAATTTAAAAACTGCTAGGGCCCAATAGCTTTGATGGTGAATTCTATCAAAAACTTAATAAGGAAATAATGCCAATTCTATAAAAATTCTTTCAAAAACTAGAGGAGGGAAGGAACAATTTCCAAGTCATCACATGAAGACAGCATAATTCTAATAAAATAAAACAAGCACTATTTAGGGAGATAAAATTACAGACCAACTTCCTTCAAGAATACAGATTTTTTTAAAAATAATAATGATGATGTTGACCTTTTCTGAGCCTTCTGACTTGAATCAACTAAAGTTTGGACTCTGTCAACCACCCAAGCCCCTTCATGAATATGCATGTTCCCTTAGCTTAAAACTTCTCCAATTTTGCTGTTCAGGGAGATACTGCTTTGGGAAAGATCCCCAGTGTTCTCCTTACTTGCTGCAAGTAGTAATAAATCTTCCCTTTGAAACCGAGTAGGACCCTGTGGGGCTCCTGGACATGGAAGCCTTTCTGGGTCCCCTGATTCTTGTTTGTAGGGAATAGGCTTCAGCCTCCATGACCTTCCCTGAGTTCCAAAGGGCAGGTTCAAACATTTGCTAATCAGGGAAGGGTGGGGATGCAGAGACAAGGCAGGAGCAGTCAAAAAACAATAGTGTAGCCTTGAGACAGTGTCCTGGTTCCACCTCAAGGAATACACATAACAATATCTTTGAGGTCTTCTGCAGAACTAAACCCCCATCAAAATGGACAATGTTAACTACTTGATGAACATTCTTCATTCCAGAGAGAACATCACAGTTTGACAACCTTGAGAACCACAGAAGCTCATCAGGAAACCACCTAAGGACACATTAAAGGAGTGCAGGCCCTGCACACACCCTGATCCTTATTGGCAACCCCACCCTTGAACCATTGCTATAAAATTCCTCACCAAATCCCCCTGGGTTGGGACACACAGTTTTGAGGGCATGAATCCGCTGTTTCCCCCTTTGCCTGGCAAAACAATAAAGCTATTCTTTGCTACTTCACCCAAAACTCCGTCTCCGAGATTCAATTCAGCACCAGTGCACAGAGGCCGAGTTTTTGGCATCACTTTCTCCCCATCTTTGTCTTTGCTGTGTTTTTTGGCTTGACACCCTCCAAGAGATAAACCAGTTTTCTGGTAACAGTTGCAGAGTTGATCCAAAGCCTCAATTGTATTTTTATATATTCTAGCAATGAACAACTGGAAAATAATTTTTTCAATCACAAACTACTAAGAGAAATTTAACAAAAGCTATGGGAGACTGCCACCCATAAAAACTTCAAAATATTGCCAAGAGAAATTAAAGAAGATCAGTCCTAAAGAGATGGAAGGATATACCATACCATGTTCACAGATTAGAAGACTCAGTGTTGTTAAAATATCAGTTCTCTTCAAATTGATCTATTGATTCAGTGCAATTGCAATAAAAATTCTGGCATACTTCTTTGTAGGAATTGACAGTATGACACGAAAACTTACATAGATATGCAAAAGACTTAGAATATCTAAAATAATCTTGAAAAAAGTCAGTATTGGAGAACTTACTCTACATAAGACTCACTTTAAAAATAAAGTAATCATCTGGCACAAAAACAGACGTACAGATCAATGGAACAGAATACAGAGCCCAGAAACTAACCCACTTACAGTCAAGTAATCTACAACAAAGGAGGCAAGAATATACAATGGAGAAAAGACAGTCTCTTCAATAAGTGGTTCTGGGAAAATCAGGCAGCTACATGTAAAAACATAAAATTAGAACATTCTCTAACACCATACACAAAAGTAAACTCAATATGGATTAAAGATCTAGAGGTAAGACTGGAAACCATAAAACTCCTAGAGGAAAACATAGGCAGAATACTCTTTGGCATAAATTGTAGTAATATTTTTTTGGATCTTTCTCCTAAAGCAAAGGAAATAAAAGCAAAAATAAACAAATGGGACCTAACTAAACTTAAAAGCTTTTGTACAGCAAAGGAAGCTATAAACAAAACAAAAAAACAACCTACAGAATGGAAGAAAATATTTGCAAATGATGTGACTCACAAGGGATTAATTTCCAAAATATACAAGCAGCTTATACAGCTCAATATAAAAAAAAAAACCCAATCAAAAAATGGGCAGAAGATCTAAATAGACAGTTCTCCAAAGAAGACATACAGATGGCCAAAAAGCACATGAAAATATGCTCAGCATCACTAATTATTAGAGAAATGCAAATCAGAACTACAATGAGGTATCACCTCACAGTGGTCAGAATGGCCATCATCGAAAAGTCTACAAATAACAAATGCTGAAGAGGGTGTGGAGACAAGGGTACCCTTGTACTCTTTATGTGAGAACGTAAATTGATGTTACCACTATGAAAAACAGTATGGAGATTCCTTTAAAAACTAAAAACAGAGCTACCGTATGATCCAGCAATCCCACTCCTGGGCATATATCCAGGAAAGATTAAAACTCTAATTTGAAAAGATACATGTGCCCCAATGTCATAACAGTACTATATACAATAGCCAAGACATGGAAGCAACCTAAGTGTCCATCGACAAATGAATGGATAAAGAAGATGTGAGATATATATATATATATATATATATACAATGGAATATTACTCAGCTATAAAGTAGGATGAAATAATGCCATTTTGCAGCAACATGGATGGACCTAGAGATCTTCATACTAAGTGAAGTAAGTCAGACAGAGAAAGACAAATATCATATGATATCACTTATATGTATAATCTAAAAAATGATACAAATGAACTTATTTACAAAACAGAAATAGGTTCACAGACATAGAAAACAAACTTATGGTTAGGAAAAAGGAAACGGAAGGAAGGGATAAATTAGGAACTAGGGATTAACAGATACTCACTACTATAAATAAAATAGATAACCAACAAGGATCTACTGTATAGCACAGGGAACTATATTCAATACCTTGTAATAACCTATAATGGAAAAGAATCTGAAAAAGAATATATATATGTATATATATATGTATTATGTGTGTCTGTGTAACTGTATCACTTTCCTGTATACCTGAAACATTGTAAATCAACTATATTTCAATTTTTAAAAAGACAGTTCACAAAAGAAGATATAGGCATGGCAATAAGCATATGAAAAAGTGTTTAACTTCATTAGTAATCAGGGAAATGCAAGTTAAAACCCCAGTGATTACCACTATATACCCACTAGAATGGATAAAATGAAAAAGACTCACAATACCAAATATTATCAAGGACATAGAGCAACCAGAACTCTCATATATTACAGGTGTATGTGTAACACAGAAAATTGGCAGTTTCTTAAAGAGTTAAACATACATTCACCCTATGACTCAGCAGTTTCATTCCTAGGTATTTATCCAAGAGATATGAAAACTAGGTCCACAAAAACACTTGTACAAAACTGTTTAGAGCAGATTTATTAATTATAGACAAAAACTGAAAACAGTTCAGATGTCCAACAGGAAAATATATAAACAAAATATGATATATTCATACAACAGCATGCTACTCAGTCACAAAAAGGAATAAACTACTAATACACACAACAGCAAGAAAGAATCCCCAAAACACTATTATAAATGAAAAGAAGCTAGACACACACACACCAAAAAACACATAGTATATGCTTCTATTTATATGAATTTCTAGAACAGGCAAATCTAATCTATGGTGATAGAAAGCAGAACAGTAGTCGCTTCTGGGAGTAAGGGTGGACTGAGAAAGGACATAAGGCATTTTCCCAGGGTGATGAAAATACTCTATCTTGACAGGGTTGTGGGTTACATAGGTAAATGCGTTTGTCAAATTCTATTGAACCGTATGCTTAATATCAGCAAATTTCATGATATGAAAGTCATACTTCAAACTAAGCTTTGATGTTAGAAGTCAGAGTAGTGGTTAACTTTGGAGAGGAATAAGGAGTATTTGCTGGAGAGGGGATATGAGGAGGGTTTAGGGCTACTGGTAAAGCTACCAGGTGTGTTTACTTTGTGATAACATTCATCTATATACTTTTTTTTATTGAAGTATAGTTGATTTATAATGTTTCAGGTGCACGGCAAAGTGATTCAGTTATGTATATGTGTATGTATATATATAAATTCTTTTTCAGATTCTTTTCCATTATAGATTATTACAAGATACTGAATTTAGTTCCCTGTGCTATACAGTAGGTTCTTGTTGTTATTCTATTTTATATATAATAGTGTGTATCTATTAAGCCCATCTATATACTCTTTTTGTGCATCTTCTCTATGATTGTTTTACTACAATAAAGTCTCAACGAAAGCCTCAGCCAACCACGGGGAGTTCTGACACAAGGATTGTCCCACATTGGGGTGAGAGGGTGTTTACATTACAGGCCTTTACACTCAATTATGGGCTGCCCCGGGAAAGCAGAATGCTTGGGGGAGAAGTGACCCTTCAGATGAGGCATTTACCTCAGAGTGGGCTGACATCTGAGGAGTGTTTGCTGCCAGCACTTCCAGCTAACAAGCTGATACGAATTCACTCCCAAAGTGGGGGAATTTGAGCAACTCATCACAATGTCTGCTATACATTTTGTTCCTGGATCTCCTACATGAACTGTTTCAATCAATTATAGAATGAAAAAACAAAAACAAAAAAACAGAAACAGTGCATTAAGAAAATTCCTCAATATTCTGGAAATGTAGTCTGTAGCTCATGAAAAGCATTCCCATCAGAAAAAAAAAAAATCTGACTACTGAGTTTTAGGACATTTATTTCAAGAGGGGGTTTTGCCTATTTATGTCTATCAAAAATTACGTGTGTCTATGACTCAAACTTCCTCTAACCCTTTTCACTTTTATGCATTCATATTCTCTCAAATCATTTATTCAACAGCAAAATCTATAAATCTAGTTTAATCCCAACAAAAGTTCCATTATAGCTTTCTTTTATGAAACTTCACAAACTAACCTCAAAGTGTTTATGGAAGAGTAAATTTGCAAAAATAACTTTAAAAACTTTAAGATATATAAATGGTGTGGAAAAGCATGCCTTACAAAGTATCAAAGCATAATATAATGTTACAAAACCCAAAGAAGTGTGGCCCTGGCACCAATATAGGCAAATAGATCAGTGGACCAAAGTAGCAATTCCTAATCACTCATGCATATATGAAGTTACATTTTAATAAGTAGTAAAATTAAGGAATATTCCATAAATGTTGTTGGGACAATTGATCTGGCAAATGCATTATTGTCCAATCTTATCAAAAAAAATCAGAAACAGTTCACATTCACTTAGAATAGATAACAATAGTTTTTAACCAAATACATCTGCCTGGGCCACCTGGGCATCCCTCAGGACATAAGAAAGTGGGAGATAAATTCTACAAATACTCAGGGAGCTGTCATATCAATTAAATTTTTAGGGGCTTAGTAGTCTAGAGCATGCTGGACATTTCCTCCAAAGTAAAGGATCGATTATTTTACTTTGTATCTCTCATCAATAAGTACAACACAAAACCAGCTTCTTCGAGCTCTGAAAGAATATCCCATACCTGGGACATTACCCATTTTCTATGGAGTCCAAAGCAGGAAAGAGAAAGCAAGCAGGCCCAGGTTGTGGTGCAAGGGGCCCTGCTTCTTGAATCATATGACCAGTAGTCACTATTGCACTGGAGGTGTAAGGAGTGGGAAAAGATGTTGTGTGAACTTTGTGACAGCACTAGCGAGAGAGCAAGGCCCTACCCCCTGCAGTGGAGAATTGTACATCTTACAAACAACAAATTCTGCTGTTCTACTGAACTATGGTAGAGATGGAGAGCTTGTTCCTGGAACATCAAGTGCACCACTGGTCAGAACTGCTGATCATAAGCTGTCAGACCCACAAATTCATAATAAGGCCCGAGGGCCCAGCAGCAGGCCATCATGAGATGCAAGTGGAACATCTGAGGTTGAGCATGAACAGGGACTGAGGGTTCAAGCAAGCTCCATGAGCAGGTAGCTAGATCCGCATGTCATTGTCACCCACCACTATTGCACCAGCTCACACATACAGCCACACAGCACTTACTTTATAACTAGCTCACCATGATGGTTAATTTATGTGGCAACTTGACTGGACCACAGGGTGCCCAGATATTTGAGCAAATATTATTCTGCGTGTTCCTATGAAGGTGTTTTTGGATGAGATTAACATTTAAATTGGTAGGCTTCTCGCCTTCTGAGATGGCCCACACTCTATGGAGTGCATATCTCTCTCAATAAATCTAGTTCTTACCTATCAAAAAAAAAATTGGTAGACTGAGTAAAGCAGACTGCCATCCAGAATGTGGGTGGGCCTCATGCAATCAGTTGAAGATCTGAATAGAACAAAAGGTTGATCCTCCCCTGAATATGAGAATTCTCCTGCCTGATGGCCTTCAAACTGAGACATCCGCTCTTCCTGGTTCTACAGCAATTTCTGGCCTCTCGACTCAAAATGGAACATTGGTTCTATATATTTTGGATTTGCCAGCCTCAATAATAGCATGAGCCAATTCCTTATAATAAATTTATGTATATATATTTATACATATATTTATGTATATATACAGGTATACATATACATTATAGATATAGAGATAGAGATGACATAGACATAGACATAGATATAGATATAGATATAGATCTCCTCTATTGGTTCTGTTTCTCTGGTGAATACTGACTAATACTCATGAAGGGAAAAATGATTAAGCTTGGTCCATGGATTTGTCAGCTCAGTATGTGGGTGTAAGCCTAAGTAGACAGTGGCCAAATTATATTCCTATTCAAGGGTGATTCTGAAAGAGAACAGTGAGAGGAAATCCTCCCATTGGGCCAAGCTTTGGGTGGCACATCTGTTTGAGATTAAAAAAAGGGGGTGGGGGGAATGTGGTCACTAGGGAATGTCTTAGTACAACTGATCAAGATTTTGGAAGGAGAAATACTGGAAGACTGGGGTCTAGAAAATCTATAGTAGGAGCATGTGGATGGACATATGGAAATGGATTCAAAGTCTGAAGGTACTGTATTGCATATAATCCCTAAAGAGAATCTATGACAGAAAAAGCACTAAGCACACAAGTAGATAAAATTATTTGATAGTAGACATAACGTCAGCTTCTTCATTGGCCATCCCTTGCATTGGGCACATGGAAAAGTAGCCATGGTGGCAGAAATGGAGGCTATGCATGAGATGAAAACCATGGGCTCCCACTTACCAAAGCTGATCTAGCTATTGCTACTGCCAAATCTCCTATCTGCCAACAACAGGTCAACCCTAAATTCCTGTTACAGGACTCTCAATGAGACCGTGGTAGTTTGTCTCAAATGTGGCCACCATCAATTCCTCTCTTCCCTTTATGCACATGCCATCCCCACCATCAAGAGGTAGAATGTGTTCCTCCTTTCCCTTGGATCCAGGCTGAGCCTTAGTGACTTACTTACCAATAAAAATACAGACATTCTGGGGAATTCCCTGGTGGTCCAGTGGCTAAGACTCCACACTCCCAATGCAGGGGGCCTGGGTTCAATCACTGGAACTAGATCCCGCATGTTGCAACTAAGAGTTCGCATGCCACAACTAAGAGTTCACATGCCACAACTAAAGATCCTGCATGCTGGGCTACCCTGGTGCAGTGGTTAAGAATTCACCTGCCAATGCAGGAGACATGGGTTCGAGCCCTGGTCTGGGAAGATCCCATATGCCGCGGAGCAAATAAGCCCATGTGCCACAACTACTGAGTCTGCGCTCTAGGGCCCACAAGCCACAACTACTGAGCCCACATGCCACAACTACTGAAGCCCGTGTGCCTAGAGCTCATACTCCATAACAAGAGAAGCCACTGCAATGAGAAGCCTGTGCACCACAACGAAGAGTGTCACCTGCTCGCCACAACTAGGGAAAAGCCCGCGTGCAGCAATGAATACCCAATGCAGCAAGAAAGAAAGAAAGAAGGAAGGAAGGAAGAAAGAAAGAAAGATCCTGCGTGCTGCTACTAAGACCTGATGCAGCCAAATAAATATTTTTTTAAAAATACAGATATTCTGTAACTTTCAAAGCTAAGTTGTAAGAAGCCTTGCAACTGTTACCTAGACCTCTCAGAATGCACCTCTCAGAATGGACCTCTCAGAAACCTCTTTCCTGGAACTCTTGTTTGAGAGATACCAGCTGTCAAATAAGCAGTTTGAGACATCTACCCTGAGATGACCATGCTATGAGAAAACAAGCCAACTATAGAGGCCCTGAACAACGAGATGTCACGGAGACAGAGAGAGAGAGAGGCCAAGGTACACGGAGACTCCAAACCTCTGAGGAAAAAGCCTCCTTAGAAGTGAATCCTCTAGCCTCAGACACCCCAGCTACAGCCATGTGGACCAGAGACATACTGGTCAGCTGAGTCCTTCCTGACTTCCTAAACCAGGAAATCATGAGTAAAACAGAATTGTTATTTTAAGTCACTAAGTTATGGGGTGGTTTATTATACAATAATAAAACCAACCAGCCATTCTCTTCGCACCCTCTCCAGCATTTGTTTGTAGATTTTCTGATGATGTCCATTCTAACTGGTATGAGGGAACCCTCTTGCACTGTTGGTGGGAATGTAAATTGATACAGCCACTATGGAGAACAGTATGGAGGTTCCTTAAAAAACTAAAAATAGAACTACCATACGACCCAGCCATCCTGCTACTGGGCATATACCCTGAGAAAACCATAATTCAAAGAGTCATGTACCACAATGTCCATTACAGTTCTATTTACAATAGCCAGGACAAGGAAGCAACCTAAGCGTTCATCAGCAGATGAATGGATAAAGAAGACGTGGCACATATGTACAATGGACTATTACTCAGCCATAAAAAGAAACGAAATTGAGTTATTTGTAGTGAGGTGGCTGGACCTAGAGTCTGTCATACAGAGTGAAGTAAGTCAGAAAGAGAAAAACAAATACCATATGTTAACACATATATATGGAATCTAAAAAAAAAAAATGGTCATGAAGAACCTAGGGGCAAGACAGGAATAAAGACACAGACCTACTAGAGAATGGACTTGAGGATATGGGGAGGGAGAAGGGTAAACTGGGCCAAAGTGAAAGAGTGGGATGGACATGTATACACTACCAAACGTAAAATAGATAGCTAGTGGGAAGCAGCCGCATAGCATAGGGAGATCCACTTGGCACTTTGTGACCACCTAGAGGGGTGAGATAGGGACGGTGGGAGGGAGGAAGATGCAAGAGGGAAGAGATATGGGGACATATGTATATGCATAGCTGATTCACTTTGATATAAAGCAGAAACTAACACACTATTGTAAAGCAATTATACTCCAATAAAGATGTTAAAAAAAAAAAAAAGAAGAAGATGTGGTACATATATACAATGGAATATTACTCAACCATAAAAAGGAATGAAATTGGGTCCTTTGTAGAGATGTGGATGGATCTAGGGACTGTCATACAGAATGAAGTAAGTCAGAAAGAGAAAAACAAATATATATTAACGCATATATGTGGAACCTAGAAAAATGTTACAGATGAACCAGTTTGCAGGGCAGAAATAGAGACACAGATGTAGAGAACAAACGTATGGACACCAAGGTGGGGAAAGTGGCAGGGGGGGTGGTGGTATGAATTGGGAGATTGGGATTGACATATATACACTAATATGTATAAAATGGATAACTAATAAGAACCTGCTGTATAAAAAAATAAAATAAAATTCAAAAAAAAAAAAACCAACCAGCCAGTTTGTGGTATTTTACCACATTAGACCCTTTCCACCTTGGAAAAGGTAACAATTCATTCTTACACTAATATGCAAATATTCCAGGTAGGGGTTAGCCTCTCCTATGTGCAGGCCTGAGAGCTTGGAAGGTATTTGACCCACTGTCCCAGCATCCCACATTATATCACCTCATATCAAGAGAACAACAACAAAGGAAGTACAGGAGTCAGCACGTGACCGCAGAACCTACCAGCTCATACTATACGAAGGAGAACTCGCTAAAATGACAGATCAGAGGCAATACCTTGCAAGGAGTATTGCACAGGAGTGCCATCCTTTAGAACGTTGTACTTTAAACCGTTGACCTTTAAATGTTTCCTAATAGATCCCTAATAGGTTGAATACATGGGTCCAGGAACTAAGAAGTGGAAGTAGAAGTGGCCCCACTTACCATCACTCCTGGTGACCCACTTAGGGAGATTCTCGAAGTTCTTGGAGAAGCTTCCTGTTGTTGCAACTCAGGACTTTTCAGAGTTAGAGGAATATCGCCACCAGCAGACACAGGTAAAGTTCCATTGATCTCCATAGTGCCTCTGCCTCCTGAGCCCTTTAGCTTCTCATTCCACAATAACAGCTGTCCATAAGAGGAGTCGTTTGATGTGGGCTGCCCCAGGAAGGGGGCATGACTTTGGGCCAGGTAGCTGTCTATGGCAATCCTGAAGAGGACTGGCAGCTAAGGGCTGGATGTTGACAGCATTCCCAGCAGTTAAAGAAATAAGACTTTCTGTCCTGTAGGAGAATCTGAGCAGTGCATCGTACTAGTTCTTATCTATCTCACATTGTATTTGGAGAAGATAATACGGGAGACCTTATATTTCATATGTAGATATTTATACTTGACCTCAATAAAATTCCTGATAGTTGTAAAAGCAAACCCAAGAGGTCTTATTTGAGCCTTCCTTGTAGAGACTGAAAATGTTAGTGAAAAAACAAAGGTTTTCAACTGACCAATGGAGCAGAGTGAAGGGTTCCAGAAACAGGCCCAGACATATAAAGTCAACTAGTTGACAAAGGTGACTCTGTGATTTAGTAAAGACAGGATAGTCATTTTAATAAATAGTGCTGGGTAAATTGGATTTTCATCTGAAAGCTAATGCATTTTGATCCCTACCTCACATCATACTAAAAAGTTAACTACAGACAGATTATAGATCTAACTTTAAAGGATACGCTTTTAGAGGAAAACAAGTTGTTAAACATTTCCCAGCACATTGATATCCTACTCTCCCACCAGGTCACTTTTCACCCTTGAGCCACCCAGCTCCTTCTTCCTCAGCTGATGAGCACTGAGAAAATTGACACCATAAGGCGTAAGCTCATAACTTCTGTCAAATAATAAACCTACCTGAGTTTATGCCCATATTTTCTATTTTCTCTCTTATTAAAATAAAAGCTCTACCTCTGTACTATCAAAATAAAAACAAGCAAGTAAAAACAAAAAAAAACTCCACTTTTGTTCTGTGCCTCAGTTTCCTTACCTATAAGCAAAGTAAGACTAATAATAGCTCCTGCTCCATTGTAGGAGTAGGTAGTATTAAATTAGTGATGGTAATAATAGTTAAAATATTGACTGTTTCATGACAAGCATTAAATAAAGTGTTAGTTACTACTCTACCCAGCACATATCTTGAGGAAGTTGACTCTATTTATGATCTCCACTTCCTCACCTCTCATTCACTTTTAAAATCAAATCGCATTGCACCCATGCAAAATCTACTCTAAAGTCTTCCCATTGCATGCGGAATAAAATTTTAATCCTTTACCATGTAATCTACAAGACCTTTCCCTTGTGATCCGGCCCCTGGTCATCTCATATTTTCTCTTAATTCTTCCATTCTGTCAATCAGTATGCCTCAGATTAAATGACCTTTTTTTACTTTCTCCAATATTCCAACGTCACTCCTGTCTTTGTAATTGGGGTTTTCTTTTTTATTTGCCTCCCTCCATGAGCCACCATGAAAGTAGACATCATGTCTCTTTTCACATCATCAATCCCCAAACACCCAGAATAATGTCTGCTACATAATAAGTACTCAAAAAAAATGTGTGTGGACATCAAGAATTAGTTAATGAAAAACCCATTCTAACCTGGCTTCCTTCCATATCATGTTTCCAAATCCAGTAGACACATCTCTTCACATGTTATTCTATTTTCTCTGTTATTCCACAATTCACTCCATGAAACTCTCCTCTTTGGCTTTTGTGAGCCCAATGTTTCTTGATTTTTCTCCAACCCCATTGTGTTTTCTCCTGTTAAATATTCTGTGCAGGTTCCTCATCCTCTCTGGATATCTAAATTTTGAGTGTGTCAGGCACGGCTGGAGTCTGGGAATTATCTCTCCCTAGATGCCCATGTCATCTGTGTCAAACATGACATGTCGCTTTGGTATCAAAATTGCCGTGAACAAATCAGTTAGAGGGTGGGGAAGAATTCTGGCATTTTTCCATCCCAAATGGAATTTCTGGTTAGACACTTGAATCTTCAGAATAGGTAAGATGATTTCTTCATGTGTGTGATGGAAGACAGGGAAATCCCTTATCAATTCATGGCCTTGCCTTTGGAGTTTTGTGATAATCTCAGGCTCTGGCTGTCTGCCCTTCTAGCCTGAATATTGCTTCTTTTCTCTGCCCAGGCTTGTCACCCGCTCTTCCCTTAATCTGTCATGCGCCAACTCCCAGCACCTTTGTTCTCACACTACACCCTCTCTGAACCTCCTATTTGTAACATCTATCATGTGCTCTCTGCAGGCACACACAGGTGAGGTAGGACAGCAAGGCAATCATGCATGAGAAGAGGAAAAGCAATTAACATCTGTACATTTTATCACATGGCCACAAATCACCTCCCTAAATGGATTTAACTCAACATAATCTCTCTCATTCACCTGCCACTTCTGCATGCTCCCTTCCAGTGTCACTGTACCCTCCCTGCAGAGGTTAGCCAAAGAGACCAGACTTGCCACAGAACCACAATGTCTGAAATCTAAAGGAAGGACCAACAGAAATGAATAAGTACATCCACTTCTTATATACTCTTTCTGGCCAATTCAAACACTATTTAATCTGTATGAATCAGGGCTGTGTTTTGAAAAGGGCATCACCTTAAAACACAGGAAGGGAATTGAAGGCCATCCTTTCAGAAAAAAATATTTGACTAGATGTTAACAGGCAGAGAACTCTACAGATGTAAGTTTCTCAAACATTTTTGCTTGGTAATAGATGTATTTTTCCCTTTGCCTGATACTGTCCCTTTGTTAGTATAGTCAACAAAAGAAGTGGGGTGGGGGGCAGGGAGAAAGAGTAACCTAGTTATTCTTGGTCCAGGTACTTTCCTGGGCAGATGTATCTGTCAGAATTAGGAAGCTGATCACCAGTGATGGAAGATATGTCTTCACCAGGAGAAGTTGCCAACAGGTTCTTTAGGATTTCTGATTCTAGAAAATAATGGGTGGCAACAAAAAATTATGACCTGAATTATTTTATTTACTAAATAATTCCTGTTCATAATTTATTCCAACTTATTCTGAACTACCTCAGCAGAAAGAAATGTTAAATTATTTGCAAGTTCTGTATGTACCTAGCTTACCTCCTGCAATCAAGGCTATAGTTCAGGAAGCTGCCTTATTTCCTTTCTCCTACTTTAGCACTAGCACAGGGAGGGATTGTTTTATGGTTTATTTTTCCAGAGGGATAATGCAGGGTCATGCTGCACCAAGTTCCTAAGAGAAAACCAACATCAATAATACACAGGAGATATAAGCCTCATTACCCCTAGAAACAGGTAAAAAGAACAAGAGATATGGCAATAAACCCCACATTTAAACAAATCTGTGGAAGATGAAAATTGGATGAAGGAGTGGTGACTGGTTTAACTTAGTAAAGGAAGGTGAACTCTAAATACCCATAGTGAGGACAACAAAGAAAGGCAAGTTTATCCACTCCACACACTGGAATTGCTGGTTTGATAGTCAGTCTCCCCCAACAAATCCATAAGCTCCTCCTCGAGGGCAGGATGGAATCTGTCATCACTCAGGTTTTAATCCCAGAACCTAATAAAATGCTTGGCTGATAATAGGGGCTCAAAAATTATTTGTGCGTAAAAAGAGTGAATATATTAATTTGTTGTAGTATCTACTGGTAGGCCTATTTACTTAATCAGCCTTTAAAATCATGTTCTATGGTCAAGATTTTCCTTAGGGAGCTAGCCTGACATGACAGCTTTATTATTTAGGCAGAATTCATGAAACAAACTAGCAAGAGACAACAAAGAGATAGTTTTCTTTTGCTACTATAACAAATTACCAAAAACTTCGTGCCTTAAAACAACATAAATTTATTATCTTTCAATTCTAGAGGTCAGCTGTGTTTCTTTCTGGAAGCTCCTTTTCCTTGACTTTTCCAGTTTCTAGAAGCCACCCACATTCCCTGGTTCACAGCCCCCTTCCTCCATTTTCAAAGCCAGCGACTGTGGGATGAGTCCTTCTCACAGTATGTCTATCTGATCCTTGTTCTATCATCACATCTGTCTCTGACCCAGCTATGAATGTTTCTCAACTTTTAAAGACATGTGTGATTAGATCAAACCTACTTAGATAATCCAGGATCTTTCATGTTAAGATCCTTACCTTAATCACATCTGCAAAGCCCCTTTTCATGTGTAAAGTAATATAACACACAGTTCTCAGATAAAGATATGAACATCTTTGGGGAGCTATTTTTTGCCCACCACAAATGTCTTCCATCCAAGTACCATCGGAGTATATTGGGCAAATGCCCTCAGCACCTCTTAGAAGAGTCTTGCTTTCCTGAAACAAGATCAGTGTCAGCCATGCTCAGCTGGGAAGGAAAATCCCTCCATAAACTAAATCATAAAATACCACCTCAGGGCAAGCCCCCAAATGTCCCCTCTCCTAACAAGACTTGATCTGACTTTAGTCATGTCTCTCACAGGGATCACCTGACTGACTACTTACATCAGGCTATATCAAGCTGACCCATTTTTCTTTTTCAGAGAGACAGAGATACTAACCATGCAGAACCATGCATTTACTAAAATATGTTGAAGACTGAAAAGGAAAAAATGTAAATTAGCCCTCAGAAGAAATCCTTTCAGTTCATGTTTCATTAGAATAGTATCTTTCCACAGCTAAAGGTCATTCATCAATCTAGTTTTTGTTAGAAGTGTTTCCTTTTCAATTTGGTGATGGGTTTTTTTTCCCCCACACTTCCCCACTTTGCTTTTCTCTTCTCCCACCATTTGGAATGGGTTAATGACTTTTCTTTGCTGTCTTCCATAGTTACTGGATAGTATTTCTCCCAATCCAAACACTCCTGACAGTGAACTCATCTTCCTTCACAACCTAGTCTTCCTGTGTCTTCCTTGTCTTTTCTATTTCACAGCACCTGCTCTCAGGAGACTGTGTTCAGACAAGCACTGGTTGGCTGAGTTATTATTACCATTCCGGCACCATGACACCCACCGTCAAGAGGGGCCCAAGACATCTATTAGCATTAACCTCTGAAGAAAGGACAGCAGAGTGTTTTTCAAATGGCTATAGACTTCACTTGAGATTTGATTGTTTATTACAAACTAAGAGGTTCTTATTTTGATTCTCTGAGATTTGAGTGTAGGAGCGCACATGAGATTTCTTCAAAATGCATCGCTCCTATACAGGCTATGCTGCAGCTCAACCTTCTTAGAAACTGACACTTCAAGTAACAATCTGATTAAACTTACATTTCTTGGGGAAGGGGGATGTGTGATTTGAGAATGAAACCTATACTTGCTATACTAATTTCCCCAGGTCATCAGAATTATGAAATGCTGCCAGTTGAAAATTTCCATTTCCCAGCACTTGGGAAACATTTGAAATACCGGACAAACCCTCCTACTAGGGAGTTTGGTTAAGGTGTTTAATTAAAATTCTAAGCTATCACAGAAATCAGACATTAAGTCTGATTCTTCAACCCCTCCCACATGTGTGTTCACCACATCTTCACTGGTAGCTGGCCCACTCTTTCCATAAAACACCCTCCTGCACAGCATACACTGAGCCTTAAAGTGGCCAGGAAAGTCCTGCCCAAGCTCCACAGCTAAACCACCATCTCCTCTCTACTAACCCTGACCTTGGCTGCCACTGCTCAGGGTTTCATTGTTTTCCTTCCCAGGTACTAGAAGGGCACAGGCCACCTACTAACTCTTCTTTGACATTCTTCCTCTCCACTGGAGGCTCTCATCACCTACATTCCTTTCACTGTGACCATCAAAAGGGTAACTTATTCATGAGTCCTGTTACTGATGGTTACAATTTTGTTTCTCCTCCCCCACCCTCCCACCCAAAAATGTGTACTTCTCCTTGTTTTTGTCAGTTACTTTCTTTCTGTCTTATCTCAAGACTTCTTCTTTGATTCACGAATCAATTCATGAATTTCCTAAATTCGTGCCTGTGAGTTTATGCAGGTATCACTGTAGCATTACACTGTAAATAACAATAGGCACAAAATCCATACTGACAAACATAAGGGTTCACTTGCTGTAAATGTTATACAGGATAACACACAGAGAATAACACACAGAAGGCTAGTACCTTGACTTCTGAGCAACAACTAGGGCATCTCTGGAGTCAATCAGGAGCCCATCTTATTCATAATTGGCTTGCAATATTTCAAATTTCTAGGAACTAAGTGGTTGATAATCTATAGTACTTACCACTATGCCTATCACATAATGAGCTCTCAATAAATGACTCTTGGGGAATTCCCTGTGGTGCGGTGGTTAAGAATCTGCCCGGCAACACAGGGGACACGGGTTCAATCCCTTGTCTGGGAAGATCCCACAGGCCGCGGAGCAACTAAGCCCGTGCATCACAGATACAGAGCCTGAGCTCTAGAGCCCGTGAGCCATAACTACTGAGCCCACGTGCTGCAGCTACTGAAGCCCACGCGCCTAGAGCCCTTGATCCACAACAAGAGAAACCACAGCAATGAGAAACCCACACACCACAACGAAGTGTAGCCCCTGCTCGCCACAACTACAGAGAGCCTGTGCACAGCAATGAAGACCCAATGTAGCCAAAAATCAATCAATCAATACAAAATAAATAAGTAAACAAAATGACTCTTGAATGGATAGATATATTAATGAATTCACAGTCTGGGAAGAAACTGGTGAGACTTATTTCAATACACTGTACCTGAAAGTTCTTCCATTACTTCAAAGTCAGAATATGTATGCTATCTCTTGAATGAGTGCCAACATTTTGAAAAGAAGTTGATAACTGAGTGTAGATTAAGGTAAAACCCAGTAGTGATGACATATCTCCATGCTGTTTGGCTTCATTTTTCTTCTGCATGTCACAGCTCCCAACCTTCTGGTCAGAAGTCATTCTGTCCTCCTTATTGAAACCATTCTTCACGGTCAAGGTATCTGCAAGGAAAAACACAAACAACAGAGAAAGCTAATGCTTTGTATTTGTTCCTCTTGAAGAGAGCTCACAGGTTAGTCCTTCTCCTGTTTTGTTTTGTTTTTTTCAACATCTTTATTGGAGTATAATTGCTTTACAATGTTGTGTTAGTTTCTGCTGTATAACAAAGTGAATCAGCTATATGTATACATATATCCCCGTACCGCCTCCCTCTTGTGTCTCCCTCCCACCTCCCTATCTGACCTCTCTAGGTGGTCACAAAGCACCGAGCTGATCTCCCTGTGCTTTGCAGCTGCTTCCCACTAGCTATCTATTTTACATTTGGGAATGAATACATGTCCATGCCACTCTCTCACTTCGTCCCAGCTTACCCTTCTGCCTCCCCTTGTCCTCAAGTCCATTCTCTACGTCTGCATTTTTATTACTGTCCTGCCCTAGGTTCCTCAGAACCTTTTTTTTTTTAGATTCCACATATATGTGTTAACATACCGTATTTGTTTTTCTTTCTGACTTACTTCACTTTGTATGACAGACTTGAGGTGCACCCACCTCACTATAAATAACTTGTCTTGATTACTGTAGCTTTGTAGTAGAGTCTGAAGTACAGGAGCCTGATTCCTCCAGCTCCGTTTTTCTTTCTCAAGATTGCTTTGACTATTCGGGTTCTTTTGTGTTTCCATACAAATAGTGAAAATTTTTATTCTAGTTCTGTGAAAAATGCCATTGGTAGTTTGATAGGGATTGCATTAAATCTGTAGAATGCTTTGGGTAGTAGAGTCATTTTCACAATGTTGATTCTTCCAATCCAAGAACATGATATATCTCTCCATCTATTTGTATCATCTTCAATTTTTTTCATCAGTGTCTTATAGTTTTCTACATACAGGTCTTTTGTCTCCTTAGGTAGGTTTATTCCTAGGTATTTTATTCTTTTTGTTGCAGTGGTAAATGGGAGTGTTTTCTTGATTTCACTTTCAGGTTTTTCAACATTAGTGTATAGAAATGCCACAGATTTCTGTGCATTAATTTTGTATCCTGCTACTTTACCAAATTCATTGATTAGTTCTAGTAGTTTTCTGGTAGCATCTTTAGGATTCTCTGTGTATAGTATCATGTCATCTGCAAACAGTGACAGTTTTACCTCTTCTTTTCTGATTTGGATTCCTTTTATTTCTTTTTCTTCTCTGATTGCTGTGGCTAAAACTTCCAAAATTATGTTGCATAATAGTGGTGAGAATGTAGTCCTTCTCCTTTTATCTCTACCAACTCTTCATCCCTCATTCACCAACAAGCTTCTTTCACACCCTGCCTTCAGAAACTTTTTCCCACCCTGCCTTGGGGAAATATGTAACCTTATGATGAATGGTATACCGAGGGGCAAGATAAGAACAACTTCAATTCTTTCTAGGACAACATTATTCTTTTTTCAGCTTCGTAAATTCTCTCAACTTCCAAGAAGCAGAAAAGCGAAAGAGACTTGAGATTCTATGCCAACTTAGGGAATCACCCTGCTCTAAAGTGGCAAGTCCAAGCTTTGATCCATTCTGGATCATTTCCATTCTTGGTAAAACAAATGAAACCGTTTGGCATAGCTGCACAGGGACTACTCTATGGAAAACATAGTGGGTACAGTTTGACCTAGAATCCCAGGTTCAAACAAGTGAGTCCTACTTTTGGATTCAAAAATCTCTGTTCACAAGAATAAGAAGGAAGCGGGGGGGGCAGGGGTAAGTAACAATATAACGTTAGGTGACTCCTCTCTTTGCTTCTCACTATGCCTGGGTTAGACCCAGATCCACATAAGATATTCGAAATATGTTATGGAGCCCCAGCTTTTATAACATTGATTCCACAGCATTTATTGCTTCACCATGTACCATAAGGATAAGAATATGAGGGAAATCACCTGCTTGCTTCTTCCTCAGTCAAAAAAGTATGCATTGCTGTAAGGCCCATCTTTCTCTCCCATTCAACTACTTGCTTTAATAATGTAGGAGTATTAAATAGACATCTTTAAAATGTCAGTTGGGATGAAGATAGTTTGTTTCAGTTTTGCTATAGAGTCATCATCAGTTCTAACTCATCCAACAGCTAGAAAGTAGAATGCTGCTGGTGCTCAAAGTCTGTAGAAAAGACAGATCTCACAGGTTGTTAATTGCAATTTTACATAATCTGGTTGAATACTTAGAAGATTATAGTAGGAAAAAGTAATTGGCCCTATAATCAAAGTGAAATTGCCAGCATTTGATTTGAAAGGACCAAAGGTTCAAAGGTGGCTGCTGATCTCATGCTGGGAGGTGAGATGCTCAATATATGAAGCACCTGCTTCTCCTCATCTCACCACCACTGAAGTACCCAGGATAGTTGCGTTGGCCTCTTTGGCCATGAGAAAATCATCAGCCCAAGGTCTATCAGTTTCTCTTTGTCTGGAAAGGAAGCTACCCACAGAACCTTTCTCATAGTATATCTCAAAGATAAAAGGATGAAATTTTCCCCAGGAGGCCTATCTTCATGCCAGGCCAGGAAGACTCACATTAAAATTGTGTTTCCAAATCAGCACTTCACCTCAGTATCTACATGCCCTTTGATTGTTCCTGACTTCTATTCTTCAAATCTGGTGCAGCCTCATGTGCTCTCAGGTGATGGATTATGCTACCTCTGCTACAGCTGGAACCTGTCAGAACATTAAGCCAAACCTGGCCTAGTGGGTTATTGTTCATGGAAAGCAACCATACACCTCTGAAGACAAAAATTATAAGCCATTTTCTAAAAGCTGAATAAAGGGAGGAAGAACATTAACCTATCCTAGATCATTGTGAGATTAATCTCCCTATTGGTCTTGGGAAATGCTTCATCTCTGTGTAGAAGTCAATCTTTACTTGTCACACACTATGCGATCACCATGGGAAAGAAGTAAAAGTGATACCACATTCTTCTAGTTTGCAAAGTAGCTCCCCTAGAATTCTCTTTCATATGCTACTCCCAGGTCTCTGTGGTCAGCTAATAATTTTTAAACCCACTCTTTAATGGAAAACATATAGCCCTCCGCAATACTTTATGTATAAATTTGTATTTGCAAATATAGTCTTCCATTGGTTTACTCCAGGCACAGTCCTCATCAGAAAAGTTCAACTAGAGTTCAATGCATTCAAAGATTTACCATAACTCATCTAGGGCTCAAGATTAGTCAGTTTTTAATGATACAAATGAACTTATTTACAAAACAGAAACAGACTCACAGACTTAGAAAACAAACTATGGTTACCAAAGGGGAAAGGTGAGGGGAGTGATAAATTAGGAGTTTAGGATTAACATATACACACTACTATATATAAAATAGATAAACAGCAAGGACCTACTGTATAGCACAGGGAGCTCTACTCAGTATTCTGTAATAACATAAATGGGAAAAGAATTTGAAAAAGAATAGATATATGTACACGTATAACTGAATCACTTTGCTCTACACAACATTGTAAATCAATACAAAATTGTAAATCAACTATATTCCAATATAAACTAAAATTTTTTTAAAAAATAAAAAATTTTTTAATTTTTTGAAAAGATTAGTCAGTTTTTGCCAGTGGGGATATCTACTTCTAAACCCTTCTCTTAAACTCTACTTTGGAAGAAGCCCTCTGTCATGAAATCCTTCCCCTTCTTATTTACCTATTGGCACACCCCTTGGAATTTAAAAGAAATATTGAGTGAGTGAGGGTTTAGCTTTGCTGAGAATGAAGTTCCTAGATCCAGAAGGGGCACTGAGTATGCAAATCAAAATTACCAAGATTCTTGTGTTTGCTACTGTGGTAACCTCAAGGTAGCCCAAGAAGTAGCAGGGAGCCGGGGTCTCTGAGGTACTAGCTTCTCAGTTCCCAAGGATATCTATTAACTAAATACTAGAAGAAAAGAAGATGGCGTGGAAGTCTTCCAGGCCTGGCATGAAGATGGGGTGAAATTTGGATAGTCAAAGAGGAGGTAGAAAGTTCCAGGCAGGTGAACAGCATAAGGAATCACTAAGAAGAGAAATAAATTTAATGTGTTTGAAGGTAGAAGCAATCAGACTGCCCAATAAGTAAATAAGATTTTACACTAGCGAGTCTATTCATTTAACAAATATTTATAAATATATACAAAGATGTATGTAAATATTGAGCATGTATCTTATGCCAGTTATGGTTCTAGGAACTGGGGAGACAGCAGTGAACAAAACAAACAAAAAAAATCCCTGCCCTCATGGAGATTACATTCTAGTTGGGGGAGACAAATAATAATCAAGTAAAATATAGGATGTGTCAGATGGAATAACTGCTATGGGGAAAAATAAGTCAAGGAAGGGGATCAGTCAGTCAGGAAAGGCTTTGGTGCTGGTTTAAGGAATGGGAAAAATAACCTCTACTTGGTTCCCTGGTCCTGTATCTCCTCGACAGGAGAGATAGAGTTAAGATTTGAGGACAGGATTTGAGTTAGACAAAGGAGAGAACTCTTTTGTCTAACTCAAATCCAGCCTGCTATAGCATAATCCTACTTCCATTTTCTGCCTTCCCATGTCATTTGGCATCAGCACAACAGAGACCAAGTACTTATCTGAAAGTTGCACCAGGCTACTTTACCCAAGTACGTAGTTCACTTCTGGTGCCCAACATTGATGGGACAATGAACCAACTCAATATGGAATTTGAGAAATCTGCACTGGTGAGCTGACAGCTGCCTATATAATACATTCCACCTCCTCCGTATCAAGCCCACCTCTCTGTGAGTCACCACAATTCAGGTCTCCCCAGCTGGCTAGGAAAAATAAGGTTGGATATGTAGGTTATTAGAGCAGACTAGACTAGGAGTTTTTGCTTTGCCCTGTAGGCCATGGAGAACAACAAAGAGTTTCACAGTAAAGATGATGTTTGAAGAGGATACATCTAGCAGTAGGAAGATTAGTTGAGGTTATTATTTAAGAACATGAGGCTTGGAGGGTGGCAATGAAAATTAAAGAAAAAGAGAACAAAGTAAAGAACTATTTAAAATAAGATTTGATAGAACAAGGTATTAAATGTATATAGGGACTAAAAGATAATCTATCTATTCCAGGCTTAGAAATATAAAATTGGGAGTAAATTGAAGAAGGTTTTTTCTTTAATTGAAGTATAGCTGATTGACAATGTTTTGTAAGTTTCCGGTGTACAGCAAAGTGATTCAGTTATATATTTTTTCAGATTATTTTCCGTTATAGGTTATTACAAGATACTGAATATAGTTCCTTTATCTATAAATAGATAACCCCTTGTTGGTTATCTATTTTATATATGGTAGTATGTATCTGTTCATCTCAAACTCCTAATTTATCCCTCTGGCCCCCTTCCTCTTTGGTAACCATAAGTTTGCTTTCTATGTCTGTGAGTCTATTTCTGTTTTGTAAATAAGTTCATTTGTATCACTTTTTTAGATTCCACATAGAAGTGATATATTTGTCTTTCTCTGTGGGGAAGCTTTAAGGAAAAATAAGTTCAGCCTAGAATATAATGTTCTCCAAATGATGTCATAATGATGAAGGCATCAAGGTAGGCAGCTATAAATAAGTATTAGAGTTCAGGTGAAAATCTGGAGCTGGATAAACGGAGGCAAGCATTCTCTACAGAGAAGTGAGAGTTGGAATCAAAATAAACCTAGTCTCCAGGGAAGAAAGTATAGAAAGATAAAGCAGAGTACTTAGGGTCAGGTTTTAGGAAATACTACTAGGTAAGAAATGAAAGAGAGGAGTGGTGAAAAAGATGGTGTACATGGCACAGATTCCCATGGAGGAGTTTAGAGAAGAATTAAACACAACTGGACTTGGCAAGGAGGCCACTGATTATCTGTCAAGGGGTGCTGGTGGAAGCCCCATTTCTGTCTCATTCTTCTATATTAAAAAAAAAGACAGAATGGCAAATCCTCGAACCCAAAGCTATTACCAGTGCTTTTCAGAGCAACTTTTGGACAACTTTCAAATGTCAGCTCTGTTAATTTAGAAACATAATCAGGTCACTTGAAAAGCTGGCACCAGCAAGGCTCAGAGGCCAGCTGAGCATTTGTGAAGCAGCCTGCTGGCTCAGCAGCACTTTCTCACCTGCAGCTGAAGTAGAGATCAGCAGCTGCAGCCTAGGAGACTCCTCAGTGGGTATTCGCCTTGGGAATCTAGGCAGCCTACTTCAGGGTCCCTGCAATTACTCTCTAGAGGTGAGGATCTTGGGGGATTTGGATGTATGGGCTGGTTGATTAGTTGGTAAGTCAAGTTTCATTTAATTTTGTTTTTATGTTTTTTTCATAGAAAGAAAACTTTCTTAACAGGTCAGATAGAGCAATAAATACTGTATATCTGTATTCTGGGGCATGGGCAGTTCAGATACAGGAAACATCTTGTCCATGAATTAGACTTATGATGCCAACAGATATTTATTGCAGGCAGCATTGTGTGAGGTTAATCGCTCTACTTATCGTGGTTCTGACCTAAGCCAAATGCCACTGAGCCTAGACAAGGTGAGACAGCCAAGCAGGTCTGGGGACTGAGGTAAGTTGATGTGTAGAAAGATTGGAAATGACTTGAAGGAAAGTAAGCCGAGAGAGTTTCCATGACCTTGTAACAAATTTTTAAAAGCTTCTGGCACAGGCATCTTGGTGGTTCATAGAGCCAACTCATAGCATGTACTTTCCCCTGTGTATAAGAGGTTTTTTTTAAAGTTTGTGTCTTCTTCAGTTTTCTTCCATATGTTCCTGGTACTCACACTTCCTTGCTAAGACGGCTTGTTTTTTTGTTGCTTTTTGCCCATCCTCCATCACTTCAAACTATGACGTTCCCTCCACTATTGAAATTCTCCCCATTTCTGAAACTCCCTCAGCCCTGTTCAGCCATCCACCTATGACACTGGTCAGACTTCCCACAAGCCTTTGGTTGATTTCTAAATGCTGTTCCTGGTTCACAGCTTCCTGTGATGAAACTGAAACCAGTTGGTTACCGATGACAAAGAGCTGACTCTTTACCAATAAATACAGCCAAAAAGCAGCTGAGACACTCACCTCTGGGTCAGGCTTGATCTCTGCAAGAGCAATTGTGAGGGTTCAAAGGAAATGAGGTCCCATCATAAGCATGACGATCGCCACATCAACATAAAGACAAATGGGGCACCTCTATTGGAATACCACCCCTTGAAAAAGGATGCGTTTTGGCACCTGTGCCACCACAGAAAGACCAACTAGCTGAGTCAAAAGCAGACTCCTGAGTCACTAGCCAGACAACACTCCAAGTCCCTGGAAACCATAATATCATGCACAACCAATCAAACACTTCGTATTTCTGGTTTGTTTGTTTGCTTTAACTTAAGGCTTTTTTGAGTAGCCTTATCTCAGAGTCTGTGTAGATATATTATCTCCCCTGGTTTATAGTTTACCTCTGCCTACCTGCCTCAGCATATAAACTATACTCAAGTAATGTTTTGAAACATTAAGTATTCTCCCTTCTACGCAAACAATCTTGGACACAAGGAACTTCATCACAAACTCAAGTGTTCAATAACTGGTCAGTGTATAAAGTACTCAACAACACAAATGTAATCAAAAGTATTTTTAAATGTAGTTAAGGATTACAAAAAGTAAACTGAGCACACACTTTGGCATTTCAGATCCAGAAGGAATACGTGGCTGGCTCCACCCACTTCTGCCTCCTCATGAAGAGCAAGATCTAGACAAAAGTCATGAGTGCATGAGTGTTCAGTGGTTACTGTGGCTTTGCAAGAAAAGCCAACTGCTATATAACCACAGGGCTCATCTGTTTGTTCTTTAAAAAGTACTGTAAATAACAGTTTCCATAGTAGTAGTAGTTTTAATTAGCAAAATTTAACAGATCAATACTAATCTGTTTACAAATTAATTTATAAGATTAACAAAATTTCATTAACAAGATCCAAATTGAATAGACCATGTAAATATCTGATCAGTCTTCCAGCAATTTTTTTATAGTACACAACTCATCATGAAATGAGAATTTCTGTGTGTGTCCTAGAAGCATATTGATGGAAAACAGGAAGACCTACAGCCACACAGCCAGGCCCAGCATAAAGCACCATAACCCAGTCTGAACCGTGGATGCTCAGGAGCATGACCTCAGGAGGGTACACTGACATTCTCCTCTTGCTCATCCCCCTAATTGTACCTTCCTCTTACTCACATCTAGTGAATGACTTCTTATTTTACCAAGATAGCTTAAGGCCTTCCTAAGGTTCCTCATCTACCATTTAATTTCTACCGCTTGGTCCTACATTCATCCTCACATTTAAATCGTAACTAGTCGCAGACATAGAAAATGGACTTGAGGACATGGGGAGGGGGAAGGGTAAGCTGTGACAAAGCGAGAGAGTGGCATGGACATATATACACTACCAAACGTAAGGTAGATAGCTAGTGGGAAGCAGCCGCATAGCACAGGGAGATCAGCTCGGTGCTCTGTGACCCTCTAGAGGGGTGGGATAGGGAGGGTGGGAGGGAGGGAGACGCAAGAGGGAGGGGATATGGGGATATACATATGCATATAGCTGATTCACTTTGTTATACAGTAGAAACTAATACAACATTGTAAGGCAATTATACTCCAATAAAGATGTTAAAAAAAAATCATAACTAGTCTTCCGGCCTCCAGTTCTCCCCACCTCTGCCAATCCAGTTTTTATTTCAACCTGGTCTACCTACCTAAATCCCAGTTTCCACTATGACACCCCTCTGCTCAAAAACCTTCCAAGAATCCATATGTCTCTCAGCATGGCCCTCTAAAATTTGACTGCAGCTATTCCCAACATAAATGTTCTCAATCCAGATCATTCTTTTGTATATTCTGTACTCTTCAAAGATTGTCCTCTCTTCTGTCTTACTCCAAAACTTCTAGAAAACAGAAACTGGGGCAATGATTATGGGATATTTCTTTATTTAGGGAGGTACAATCCTGGACAAGAGTGAAGAAAAGGAAAGGGAGACAGGGAAAGATGACAAGCAAGAAGAGATAAGCATCTCCATAATAACCACAACACCAATAAACAGCGACCAGCCAGTAACAATCACCAACCAGGTACCAACAATGGCTTCTACTTCACTATGAGCTTGAAAAATCTCAGTCACTTGGCAGGTCACATACTCAGCTACCCAGAATGTCTCTAGACAGGTTGGTCAGAGAAAATGTCTTAGATGAGTCTGTTAAAGGAAGAAAGGGAAGGAATACATATCAGCCCAAATTCTCTCCAGCTCCTATTTTTCTTTTGTCAAAGTCAACTCTCTTCTTGGTTGTATCTTCTGGACCCATTAAGAGCTGCTTAGGAAGATAGAGCCCATGCTAAATAGTGTGATATTCCATACAAGTCTCAAAGTGGTAGGAGGAGCCAGAGGGTCCAGGCATGGAGCTGGTCAGTCTTGGGTGGTAGAATCCCATAGACCACAGACTCTTTCAGGCTCAGCAGCTGAGGCAGAGCAGATGAATGGAAAAGGTCAAAGTCTTTGAAACAGATGAGACTAAGAGAATCTGTGAGGCATGTGAATTCAACATGTTGTCTCCCCATGTAGTCAAAGCCAGGCTTTCCATAAAGTTTACCCACTGAATTCCTTGTTTGGGTGCTTGGTTACATAATGCTAGATTTGTGAATGTTATTTAAAGGTGGTATGTGTGTGTGTTTATTCTCCTTCATTAAATTTTAATCTCATTAATGGCAGATACCATGCGTGTATTTGGATCATGTACATGGATCCCCATCTCAACTGGCACAGTAATGGTGCATAAATGGTATCCCATCGGCAGTTGTTTAATAAGTAAAAGAGCAAAACCACCTAGAGAATAGCAGATTTGGGGATCACTTTAGCCCAGGAGAACACAAGAGCAGTATCTTTTCTTTTGGTTTCACAGAAATCATCTGAGCTTTGAAAGAAACCCTAATGGACACTTAAATCATTCCCTCATTGCACCCTATGCTCCCAAGTCATTTCCTGCACAGTGAAAACATGATGTAGGTTCAAAAACAACTTAGAAGCAACTGGCTCTTATTTTTTAAAAAAAGGAAAAGAAAATGAACTATTTTCCTCTCCAACAGTAAATTAGTTCAAATTAGATCTTGCATCCATCATTCAAATATTTTTCTTTTTTTTTTTTCTTTGTGAACAAATACCAATCCAAATTCAAGACCATGCAGCATGATTAAATTGTTAAGACTGTGGGATCTGGAGCCAGAGTCCCTGGTTCAATTCTTACTCTGCCACTTACTAGCTATATGACCTTAGGAGAGTTACTCAACTTCTATTCCCCACAGTTTCCTTATAGATAAAATGAGAATAATAATAGCACATACCCCAAAGGGTTTTATGAACATAAAGTGTGTAAGCATCTGTAATATCTGGAAAACTACCTGAAACATGGCAAGCCACACATAAGAGTTTGCTTAACAAATAAGATTATGGGGCTTGGAGAGGAAAGATAGGAACAAGTAAAATTATATACTGCTCTGGTTGGTTGAATGTGGCTGTAAACTCTTTAAGGTCAGAGAGCACATCAATGCTAGTAAATAGCACATCAATGATGATGTATAAATGTGGAGTATTTTAGTAAATAAATGAGGGGGAAAGTTATGAGGAGGAGTGAGAAAGCCCAGCTTGCAGCTAAAAGGTGACTAACTAGATAACATCTAGTCCACACTCCAAGAAAAGCATTTATTTAGTTGACTGAAAAATCTGTGGGTCCCACCCAACATGCTGTTTTTTTATTTCCTCATTCTTCTCTCACCTCAGCAGGTGTGGCTTATCCTTCTGGACTCCTGTCCTATTTGCAATGTTACCTCTGTTCTTCTTTCTCTCTGTCCCTCAGACACCTAATTGGGTCCTTACCATCTGTTTGACTTCCTAGCTTCAAGACCGCTCTAGAGAGAGGATACAACAGCCCAGGGCAAATGCCAGACCAAACACATCCCAGCTTTCATAGCAACTAACTCTTTGTTACTCCTACCCAAAGACTCCCAAGGTTTCTCTTCCTAAGGAGGGGATATACCTTGGGGTTACACCCTTGCCTCACTACTACTCTCTAGCATCCCTCCTCCTATATGCCTCTCCACCAGCCTCCTTACAGAGTTAACAATTTACAGATCCAAACATAACATTATAAATGTAATCTGAGGATGTTCAAGGTGCCAGTTTTATTAAAGGAGATCATTTGCTCAATTCAGTTTGAGTTGACTTAATATTTGCAGCCATTGGACCACCCCAGTCCCAGGAAAAGTCATGGGCCCAAGTTTCACACAGTGGCATTTTACTTCAAGCCCCCTCCAAGTTTTTCCTGGGACTTAAACCCTATCAAGTTCTACATCTTCCCCATAGTAATGAATATCAACATTCTATTGTGTGATGATTTGTACAGTGAATTCCCTCCCTCAGTGTGGCATTTGGCACATCAAAGGAGGCCAATAAGGGGGTGCCTTCTAGAGAGGGGCTTTGAACTAGGTCTCTGAGGTGTGCACTGGTCATGAATTTGTGGAAGAAAATAAGGAATCACTTTCGCAAAAGAAGTACACATCCTGTTAAAGGAGCATTGTGTGGGAGATGAATTTTTAATCTCTTGTTCACTTTACCCTATGTTCATAGGATTTCCTTCTGAAGAGCTTGTGATAACTTGGCCACGACCCACAGGTCAGACTCTTTGACAGTTGTGTCTTTTGAATATGAAGAATAATAAAATTTTAGGGACCTTAAGATAGCATAGTCTAATTCCCTTACTTCTAGTAAGGAAACTTGGTCCAAAGAGGTGAAACAGCATAGTCAAAAGACTCATTAAAAACGTGTTAAAATCAGAACTAGGATTTGAATCCAGACCTAATTATACTGGGCTCTAGGGCCAGGACACATCGTAATAAAAGTAACCTGAAAATTGTAACATTGTATAAACTATCAACACAATGACTCAGTACTAAATAGCAGGAAAGTTTATTATTTTATTAAAAATTATTTCTTCTTTAACTATAGGGTGTTCAACTCTTTTGGCAATCAGACAAGCCTAGGAGTAAAGTTAAAGAAATGTGTAAGATGTAAATAAAGAAAAATGAAGGGCATTTAAAAAGAAATTGAAAAGATGAGAGAAGTCTCCACATAACTGAACAGGAGTACATGTACTGCCTACATATACATTTTCTCCAGTGACACTAAACGGGAGAATCAAATAAATTATGGTATAGGCACTTTGCAACTATTAGCTCATGAAATCCTCACAACATTCCTGTGAGGCACAGAGAGTGAAGTAACCTGCCCTTGGTTGGCTCTTACAAAGAGTAATAAAGTGAGAACACCAGGGTCACATCCAGACAATCTCACTCCAGGACTTTGCTCTTACTGACTACCCTTTTCAAGCAGTAATTATATGAAAATATGTTCAACATCACTAGTATCAGAGAAGTAAAAATTCAAGCCCTATTTTCATTTTCAACATTTCAATCAAAGTGGCAAAAATTAAATGAATTGATGATACCTAATTTGGGTGAGAATATGTGGAAGTTGATACCCTGTTATACTTTTGGGGGTGCATGATTTGCTTCAGCCTATTCATGGAGAAATTTGGCATTATTTGTTAAAACATAACATGTGCATATCCTTTGAAGCAAGGTTTCCACTTGTAGGTGTTTCCTAGAAAGATGTTCACAAACTGGCACACGAAATGTTCAAGGCAGCATTGTTTGTAATACTCAAAATTTTGAAATAAATTAAATGTCCATCAGTAAGGGATTACTTAAACTATGGACAGCCATTCTGTGGAAGACCTAGGAAGCGTGATAAGGAATGTGGCAAATTTCTATGTACTGTCATGGAAAGGCAAGTTTCATCTCCTGTATTGCTAGAGAGAGGTAGATTGATACAACCCCCATGAAGGGCAATTTGGTAATATCTTATCAAAATTACAAATGCACACATTTGACCCAGAAACACCACTTCCAGGAATTTATTCTATAAAAGTTATTTGGAATGTGTGATACATGCTATACATAAAGTTATGCAATGCAATGATTTTTAAATGGGGAAATATTGAAAACAAACTAAATCAGTAGGTAGCAAGTTAAATAAATTATGAAAAATTCACATAATGCAATACTATGCAATACTACCTATAAAATGATTATGGAACTGTACTACATACTACATTGCTGCAGTCGTTAAAAGAAAAAGAAGGCTTTTCATTTGCTAATCTGGAATAACTCCAAGAAATATTAATTTTTTAAGTAAGGTGCTATATATATATATGTATAGTATGCTATAATTTATTTTTAAAAACAGGGGGTAAAGACTTATATGAGCAAAGAATCCCTCTGGGTAGCTACACAAGAAACTGGTAATACTGGTGGCCTCCAGGGAAAACTATATGACTAAGACTCAGAGGGAGGTGAGAGACTTTTCACTTTTTTAAAACCTTTTGAATTTATATATACATACATATATATATTCTTTATTCAAAAAATATAAATTTTACAAATAAAATGAAGAAAGCTACAGAACACATGAAACGTGAGCTCTATTAATATTTTAAATGATGTTTCATTATTTTTTATGTATGCATCTATGTACATAAGTGAGTAGAAAAGGGCCCAATAATATTTACACAGAGGAAGAGAAAAGGAGGAAGAGGACCTTAATCTTTTCATATGATTTAATATCATATAAATTTTTATGAAGAAAATACACAGATATACATACACACACACACACACATATATATATATTTATGTATTCCTGTACAAGTAAAAAAAAACAATCTTTCAAAGGAGTACATGGGAATAAGAAATCCTTATTTCTCATTCCCCCTTCTAATTAATCTTATGCAAATCATTTAACCTCTCATGGCCTCAATTCCCTCGTCTATAAAGTGAGAGGATTGGACTTGGTGATACCTAAGGTCATTCTTGCTTGATAATCTAAGAGTTGTATCTACTAATCCATAACCTAATTAAATGTAAATGAATTATTAGCCAATCACTGAGATATTAAGCAAGCATATGGCAGGCTACTACTTTAACTATGTTTTAAAACTCTTGAAAAATCTCAGACTCGAATGAAATTCTAACAGTAAGAGCTCAGGGGTAGAGAAAGATTTTTCTTTCTAAAATCCCTTCAGTCACTGGTTGGCCATTAAGCTTGTCTTAGCTACACCCCAAGATACCATTGTGTGACCACATAAAATAAGGCACAAAACCTTCACAGCTCTGAATTCATGAATCAAATGGTCCCACCAGCTTTCCAGAATATCACGCAGCCCCAGTCTCCTTTTCTGGCTTCTTCTAGCTTTCAACTTAATGTTTACTTTGTTCATTTTTCTCACTAAAGTTAAGAAATACAATTTCAGAAATACAATTGTCTTTCAACCATAAATTTTGTTAACTCTGCCCTATATGAAAATTAGTCTAGCTCATTATGTTGGTGTATTGTTATTCAAACATGGAAAGAACGTACACCAGCATGATTTGAAAAGTTAGCAGGCAGATCTTTCTCTCTCCTTTTTTCTTTTTTAATATCAAGTAGTTCATGGATCAGAGTTGAAGTATGGTAGAAAAGAGAGTGAGAGGTCATATCAAACAGGGGCTTAGAAATCTTTCTGGCTCACAGTCTCAAACATCTTTTTTCCGGTACCACCGGAATTAGTAGACTTAAGGAAAAGGATATCTCAAGTCAGAAAAAAAAAAAAAAATACAATGAAACCTTGACCCTAAAAGTTGTGACAGATGTTTGTTTAGGTTCCAGTCCTACAGGAGCTAACTCTTCTGTTTATGAAAGCCAAAATCTGCCTAGAAATTGTAGAAGAAAAAGCACTAGTTCTAGTGTTAAAAGTCAAATTCAAGTGTTGGGTCTCACTCACCAGCCATGGACCTTGGGCAAGGAGCTTATCCTCCCAGGGCCTCATTTCCTTAATGTGAGTTTCATCCTCCAGGACTTAAGTTCAGGTTTCTCTGCATTCATTATAGGGCCTAACAGAATGTTAAGGCCTTTGCAGAAATTCAGCAAGTGTTTGCTGATAAGTCTAATCCCATGTCCCTAGCATGTTCTCATGGCTAGAACTTCTATGGGGGAGATTTAAAGGATCCAGATAAATTCTGGTTTACATTCCAACTCTTTTCCAACCATGGCACAAGGTAGGAGTTAACAGTTCAGTCCCTGGAAGGAGATACTCCTGAGTTCAAATTCTGTCTCACTATTTTCTAGCTCTCTGACCTTAGGCAAATTTATTTCTTAACCTCTCTTAACTTCTGTTTTCTCACCTATAAAAATTCTGGTACCTGCTATATATGGTTAGTATAAGAATTAAATAACATAATGCCTGTAACATACATAAAGTACAGCACATGATAAATGCTAAAAAAATATTAACAAGATTGTTACTTGACTAACCTTTACAGCCATATCCATCTGTTTTCTGGCTATAGGGACAGCAGTGCTTGCCATTAGCTTCATCAATAATAGTTGTTACTTAAACAGTATCTGAGCCAAGTCCTAAACTTTCCTGATGAGCTGTTCTGCATGCAACCTAAGTTCCAATTGTACCTATCTGATCAGTATCTTTTGGAAGCATTAGCAATGTAATTTTTGTTATGCTTAAATAAAGTAGTACCCGAATAGAAGTATGAATTAAAAGCAAGTCAGTAACAAATACTGTATGACATCATTTGTATGTGGAATCTAAAAACTAGTACAAATGACTTATTTATGAAACAGATACAGACTCACAGACATAGAAAACAAATTTATGGTTACCAAATAGGAGTCAGGGGAGGGATAAATTAGGAGTATGGGAATAACAGATACACGCTACCATATATAAAACGGATAAACAACAAGGACTTAACTGTTTAGCATAGGTAACTATATTCAATATCTCGTAACAACCTGTAATGGAAAATAATTTTTGAAGAGTATATATATAACCAAATCACTTTGCTGTATACCTGAAATTAACACAATAATGTAAATCAATTATACTTTAATTTTTTTTAAGTCAGTAAGTTTTTTATTCCAAATGCTGTTTTTCTTCAAATCCCAACTTATGTGCTGCCTCCTCTGGGGAGCCTACCCCCATCTCTTTGCCTTCCATGCTCCATGTCCTGAATTTATTCACTTAGGGCTTTTTCTCTGCTTAGTACCTTAGGTAGTTTTCTATTATAGCAACTATCATTCTGTATCATAGTTATGCTTATTTCCTCTTCTAGATTGTATGTGCCTCCAGGTCAGGTGTTAGGTCTTATCATCATCTTTTACCCACCAAATACAACCACAATGCCTATCATATACTCCAAAACACGTGAAACAGACTAGAGGTAAAATGAGTAGAATTCTGAGGTTCTACCTCAGAAGTATATGAAAACTTATTCCCAAAATGGCTAGAAAATAGCCTGAAGAGAAAGCTAGAGGAAGGAAATATAGAGGCCAGATTGCATATACAATACAGCAAAGCTTAAGAATTCTGAGTTCATAAATCAATCTATTTTATATTCATTTTGGATTCCCCTTCTCTGATCACATAGTTACTTATGAGAGGTCAAAGCAAGATGGAAAGAATCCTAGACTAGGAATCTAGAGACCTAGATTTAGTCCCAGCTCTGCCATGAACTGTCTGTCACTTCCTGTCTCTAAGTCTGTGTCGGACATTATGATTCAAAAGATCCTTTCAAACTCTCTTCCCACACTGGCACAACATCTGATCTATTGTCATTAACCTCATTCTACAGCTAGAAAAATCTAAACAATTACTACAACAACTCATTCCAGAACCCTACAGCAACTGACTGCCATAGTTAAAGGTGGAACATGGAAGGAAAGGTTTCCTGTCTGGAGCCCAGCCCTGGAGAGTCACCCCACACCTAGTGGCACACGGGACTTGTAGGGAGAGTCAATGCTTCTCTGTCCTGGGGCTTACCTGGTGGCACAGTGGTTAAGAATCCGCTTACCAATGCAGGGGACACGGGTTCGAGCCCTGGTCTGGGAAGATCCCACATGCCGCGGAGCAACTAAGCCCGTGCACCACAACTACTGAGCCTGCAGCTCTAGAGCCCACAAACCACAACTGAAGCCCACACGCTTAGAGCCCATGCTCTGCAACAAGAGAAGCCACCGCAATAAGAAGCCCGATCACCCAACTAAGAGTAGCCCCCGCTTGCCGCAACCAGAGAAAGCTTGCGCGCAGCAACAAAGACCCAACGCAGCTAAAAATAAATAAATAAAAATAAATTAGTTAATTAAAAAAAAAAAAAAGCTTCTCTGTCCTCTGTCAAAAACAGGAAGTTCCCACACCCATGGGAGTCAAAGGAGTGTACAGTGTTGGCAGTCAGCATAGCCTCCTGGGTTCCAAATAGACATGCAGGGATGTCTTCATCAATGTTCCTGCCAGACACCTGGGGATAGAAATTGCACAAGATCCACCTATGAAAACAGGAGTGTTGTCTAGATCATCCTGTTTGCTGTAGTTATTGGGACATTATCCAAGTCTGACAGCTAGATCCAGGACCAAATCCAGAGTTGAGAACTTGACTGATCATTTGGTTTAGACGCCCACATCCAAATAGAGTACACTGAAATCTTGAAAAGGAAGTCTAAAAGTGTGGATTGTATGCACACATTTTAGACGAAAATCCATTCGGCTTCTCAGAAGACAAGGTAAGAACCAAGAATCAGGAAGTAGGATCACAATAGCAGAACAGAAGACCCTGAGCTCACCTCCTCCACAGACACAACAAAACTACAATTAGTTATAGAACAACTCTCTCTGAAAATGACCTGAAGACTAGCAGAACAGCTCATCTACAATTAAGGATAAAGAAAAACCACATCAAGGTGGGTAGGAAGGACAGACTCATAATCTAGTCAGCATACAAACCCCAGCACGGTGATGCACAAGCAAGAGGGGATGTCATAAATGCAAAGGTCCCCTCTAAGGAGCAAAGGGTTCAAGAACCACATTGGGTAACCCACCCCTGGGGACCAGCACTTGGAAGATAAGCCCATATAACTGGCTTTGAAAACTAATGGGGCTTAAGTCTGGGAGAGCCAGAGGACTGTAGGAAACCTAGACTCTGCTCTTAAAGGGCTCATGCATGAACTCACCCACTCTGAGTCCCAACTCAGAGAGCAGTTTCAAAAGGGCCTGGCACTCTAGCTGGTCTGCCAAAGCCACCACCTCAACATGCCCCTGGCCCACACCCACTCCAATGCCAGCTGTCCTGCCAAGGCAGCAGTCCTGGCACACCCTGGGAAAGGCCCAGACTGTGGCCACTGCAGCTTCAGCCATCGCACCAGGGCAGTGGCTCTGACATGCCTTGGGAAAGCCCCAGCCTGTACCTGCTCCAGCTCTAGTTGTCCCACCAAGGCACCCCTGGTCCAACCCAGAGTACCCTGCAACTCTCCTCGCAACCCATGCCTGCTCCAGCCCCAGTTGGCATGCCAAAGCTACTGAGCACATGCAGTCTACATAGGGAATACTCCAACACAAGACTACATCTTCAAGACCAGAGGATGTAACTATTTCACCTAATTCATAGAAACAACCACAGAAAACCAAAAAATATGAGAAGACAGAGGAATTTGTTCCAAACAAAAGAATAGATAAAACCCCAAGGGGAAAAAAAGAAAAACTAATGAAAAAGAGATAAGTAATTTACATGATAAAGAGTTCAAAGCCACAGTCATAAAGATCCACAGAACTCGGGAGAAGAATGGAATAGCACAGTGAGAACTTCAACAAAGAGTTGGAAAATATAGAAAGGAAACAACCAGAGCTGAAGAATACAGAGAATGAAATAAAAAATACACTAGAGGGAATCAACAGGAGACCGTATATTACAGAGAATGTATAAGCGACCTGGAAGACAGAATGATGGAAATCACCCAGTCAAAAGAGCAAAAGAAAACAATTTTTTAAATGAGGATACTTTAAGGAACCTATATGACAACATCAAGCATACTAATATTTGTATTATAGGGATCTCAGAAGGAGAAGAGAGAAAGGGCCAGAAAAATTATTTGAAGAAATAATGGCTGATGAGAATTCCCTGGTGGTCCAGTGGTTAGGATTCGGTGGTTTCACTGCCATGTGGCCCATATTCAAGCCCTGGTCAGGGAACTAATATCCTGCAAGCAACACAGCGCAGCCAAAAAAAAAAAAAAAACAAAGGCTGAAAACTTCCCTAAACTGAGGAAGGAAACAGATATCAAGTTCCAGATCACATAGAGACAACCAACAAGAGGAACCCAAACAGACCCACACCAATGCATATCACAATTAAAATGGAAAAAGCTAAAGAGAAAATTTTAAAGGCAGAAAAAGAAGAACAATGAGTCACACAAAAGGGAACCCCCATAAGGCCATTAGCCGATTTTATTTTATTTTTTTTAACATCTTTATTGGAGTATAATTGTTTTACAATGGTGTGTTAGTTTCTGCTTTATAAAAAAGTGAATCAGTTATACATATACATATGTTCCCACATCTCTTCCCTCTTGCATCTCCCTCCCTCTCACCCTGCTTATCCAACACCTACAGGTGGTCACAAAGCACTGAGCTGATCTCCCTGTGCTATGCAGCTGCTTCCCACTAGCTATCTGTTTTATGTTTGGTACTGTATATATGTCCATGCCACTCTCTCACTTTGTCACAGCTTACCCCTTCCCCTCTTCATATCCTCAAGTCCATTCTCTAGTACGTCTGTGTCTTTATTCCTGTCTTGCCCCTAGGTTTTTTTTTTTTTCCCTTAAAGTCCATATATGTGTGTTAGCATACGGTATTTGTTCCTCTCTTTCTGACTTACTTCACTCTGTATGACAGACTCTAGGTCCATCCACCTCACTACAAAAAACTCACTTTCGTTTCTTTTTATGGCTGACTAATATTCAATTGTATATATGTGCCACATCTTCTTTATCCATTCATCCGATGAAGGACACTTAGGTTGCTTCCATCTCCTGGCTCTTGTATTTTCGTTTTCAAGATTGCTTTGGCTATTCGGGGTCTTTTGTGTTTCCATACAAATTGTGAAATTTCTTGTTCTAGTTCTGTGAAAAATGCCAGTGATAGGGATTGCATTGAATCAGTAGATTCCTTTGATGCTGTGGGTTTGTCATATACGACCTTTATTATATTGAGGAAAGTTCCCTCTATGCCTACTTTCTGCAGGGTTTTTATCATAAGTGGGTGCTGAATTTGGTTGAAAGCTTTCTCTAAATCTTTTGAGATGATCATATGGTTTTTCTCCTTCAATTGGTTAATATGGTGTATCACGTAGATTGATTTACATATATTGAGGAATCCTTGCATTCCTGGAATAAACCCCACTTGATCATGGTGTATGATCCTTTTAATGTGCTGTTGGATTCTGTTTGCTAGTATTTTGTTTAGGATTTTTGAATCTATGTTCATCAGTGGTATTGGCCTGTAGTTTTCTTTCTTTGTGACATCTTATATCTGGTTTTGGTATCAGGGTGATGTTGGCCTCGCAGAATGAGTTTGGGAGTGTTCCTCCCTCTGCTATATTTTGGAAGAGTTTAAGAAGGAGAGGTGTTAGCTCTTCTCTAAATGTTTGATAGAATTCGCCTGTGAAGCCATCTGGTCCTGGTAGATTTTTAATCACAGTTTCAATTTCAGTGCTTGTGATTGGTCTGTTCATATTTTCTGTTTCTTGCTGATTCAGTCTTGGCAGGTTGTGCATTTGTAAGAATTTGTCCATTTCTTCCAGGTTGTCCATTTTATTGGCATAGAGTCACCTGTAGTAATCTCTCATGATCTTATGTATTTCTGCAGTGTCAGTTGTTACTTCTCCTTTTTCATTTCTAATTCTGTTGATCTGAGTCTTCTCTCTTTTTTCCTTGATGAGTCTGGCTATTGGTTTATCAATTTTTTTTATCTTCCTGAAGAACCAGCTTTTAGTTTTATTGATCTTTGCTATTGTTTCCTTCATTTCTTTTCCATTTATTTCTTATCTGATCTTTATGATTTCTTATATGAACCCATGTCCCCTGCATCAGCAGGCGGACTCTCAACCACTGTGCCACCAGGGAAGCTCTAGAGTATTTTTAATTTCATTTATTGTGTTGCTCATCGGTGCTTGTTTCCTCTTTAGTTCTTCTAGGTCCTTGTTAAATGTTTCTTGCATTTTCTCTATTCTATTTGCAAGATTCTGGATCATTTTTACTATCACTATTCTGAATTGTTTTTCAAGTAGACTGCCTATTTCCTCTTCATTTGTTAGGTCTGGTGGGTTTTTATCTTGCTCCTTCATCTGCTGTGTGTTCTTCTGTCTTCTCATTTTGTTTATCTTACTGTGTTTGGGGTCTCCTTTTTGCAGGCTGCAGGTTCGTAGTTCCGTTGTTTTTGGTGTCTGTCCCCAGTGGCTAAAGTTGGTTCAGTGGGTTGTGTAGGCTTCCTGGTGGAGGGGACTAGTGCCTGTGTTCTGGTGGATGAGGCTGGAACTTGTCTTTCTGGTGGGCAGGTCCATGTCTGGTGGTATGTTTTGGGGTGTCTGTGGCCTTATTATGATTTTAGGCAGCCTCTCTGCTAATGGGTGTGGGGCTGTGTTCCTGTCTTGCTAGTTGTTTGGCATAGGGTGTCCAGCACTGTAGCTTGCTGGTCGTTGAGTGAAGCTGGGTGTTGGTGTTGAGATGGAGATCTCTGGGAGATTTTCACCGTTTGATATTATGTGGAGCTCGGAGCTCTCTTGTGGACCAGTGTCCTGAAGTTGGCTCTCCCACCTCAGAGGCACAGCACTGACTCTCGGCTGGAGCACCAAGAGCTCTTCATCCACAGAGCTCAGAATAAAAGGAAGGAAAAGAAAAAGAAAGAAAGAAAGAAAGGAAGGAAGGAAGGAAGAAAAGAAAAGAAGAATGAAAGAAAGAGAAAGAAAGAAAGAAGGAAGGAAGGAAGGAAGGAAGCAAGGAAAGAAAGAATGAAAGGAAGGAAGGATGGAAGAAGATATAAAATAAGATAAAATAAAGATAAAATAAAATAAAGTTATTAAAATAAAAACAATTATTAAGAAAAAAAATTTTTTAAGTAAAAAACAAACATACAAACAAAAAAACGGACGGACAGGACCCTACGATAAATGGTGAAAGCAAAGCTCTACAGACAAAATCTCACACAGAAGCATACACATACACACTCACAAAAAGAGGAAAAGGGGAAAAAATAATATACCTTGCTCCCAAAGTCCACCTCCTCAATTTTGGATGATTCGTTGGCTATTCAGGTATTTCACGGATGCAGGGTACATCAAGTTGATTGTGGAGATTCAATCCGATGCTCCTGTGGCTGCTGGGGCAGATTTCCCTTTCTCTTCTTTGTTCTCACAGCTTCCGGGGTTCAGCTTTGGATTTGGACCCACCTCTGCATGTAGGTCGCCGGTGGGCGTCTGTTCTTCGCTCAGACAGGATGGGGTTAAAGGAGCAGCTGATTCAGGGGCTCTGGCTCACTCAGGCCACGTGGTGGGGGGCACGGATGCGGGGCAAGCCTGCGGCGGCAGAGGCCAGCATGACGTTGCACCAGCGTGACAAGCGTTCTCCCGGGGAAGTTGTCCCTGGATCCTGGGACCCTGGCAGTGGTGGGCTGCACAAGCTCCCGGGAGGGGAGGTGGGGATAGTGACCTGTGCTCACACATAGGCTTCTTGGTGGCGGCAGCAGTGGCCTTAGCATCTCATGTCCGTCTCTGGGGTCCTCGCTGATAGCCACGGCTCGTGCCCATCTCGAGCTCCTTTAAGCAGCGCTCTTAATCCCCTCTCCTCACGCACTGGGAAACAAAGAGGGAAGAAATGTCTCTTGCCTCTTCAGCAGGTCCAGACTTTTTCCCGGACTCCCTCCCGGCTAGCCGTGGTGCACTAACCCCTTCAGGCTGTGTTCACGCTGCTAGTCCTCTCCCTGCGATCCGACCGAAGCCCGAGCCTCAGCTCCCAGCCCCGCCCACCCTGGCGGGTGATTAGACAAGCCTCTCGGGCTGGTGAGTGCCGGTCAGCACTGATCCTCTGTGCAGGAATCTCTCCACTTTGCCCTCCGCACCCCTGTTGCTGTGCTCTCCTCCGTGGCTCCAAAGCTTCCCCCCTCTGCCACTCGCAGTCTCCACCGGCGAAGGGGCTTCCTAGTGTATGGAAACCTTTCCTCCTTCACAGCTCCCTCCCACTGGTGCAGGTCTCGTCCCTATTCTTTGTCTCTGTTTATTCTTTTTTCTTTTGCCCTACCCAGGTACGTGGGGAGTTTCTTGCCTTTTGGAAGGTCTGAGGTCTTCTGCCAGCATCGAGTGGGTGTTCTGTAGGAGTTGTTCCACGTGTAGATGTATTTCTGATGTATCTGTGGGGAGGAAGGTGATCTCCACGTCTTACTCTTCTGCCATCTTCCCCCTCTCCCTCCATCAGCTGATTTTAAAGCAGAAACCTTGCAGGCCAGAAGGGAGTAGCATAATGTATCTGAAGTGCTGAAATGAAAAAACTTACAACTCAGCAATGCAATCATTCCAAATTGAAGGAGATAAAGACTGGAGAGATGAACAACAAACAAAAACTAAATGAGTGCATTACTGGTCTTACGGGAATGTTAAAGGGTTTTCTTCAAGTGGAATAGAAAAGGCCATAACTAGAAATGCAAAAATATATGAAAGAAAAAATCTCACTGGTAAAGGCAAATATACGGTAAAGGAATTGGATTGATCACTTAAAAAGCCAGTATGAAGATTAAAAGACAAACTACAAAAATCGTAACTTTAACTGCAATAAGTAGTTAAAAGATACACAAAATAAAAAGATGTAGAATATGACATCAAAAACAAAAAACTGGGAGTTGGGAAGGGAAAATGAAGTGCTTCTAGAATGCATGCAAACTTAAGTGACTATCAGCTTAAACACTAGAGGGAATAGATAGATAGATAGATAGATAGATATGAACCTCATGGTAACAACAAACCAAAAACCTACAATAAGTACCCAAAAAATAAAGAGAAAGAAATCAAAATATAACACTTAAGAAAATCTTAAACCACAAGGAAGAGACTAAAAGAAGAAAGGAACAGAGAAGAGCTACAAAAATCACCAGAAGTAACAAAACGGCAGAAGTACTAACCAATCAATAATTACTTTAAATGTAAATGGACCAAATGCTCCAATCAAAAGACATAGAGTGGCTGGGACTTCTCTGGCGGTCCAGTGGGTAAGACTCCATTCTCCCAATGCAGGGGGGCTGGGTTTGATCCCTGGTTGGGGAACTAAATCCCGCATGCATGTTGCAACTGATAGTCTGCATGCCATAATTAAAGATCCCACATGCCACAACTAAGAGCTCTCATGCAACAACTAAGATCCGGTGCAGCCAAAAGAAATAAATAAATATACTTTTTAAAAAAGACATAGAGTGGCTGACTGGATACAAAAAACAAGATCCATATATATGCTGCCTATAAGAGATTCACTTCAGCTCTAATGACACACACATACTGAAAGTGAACAGATGGAAAAAAAATATTCCCTGCAATTGGAAAGAAAAAGAAAGCTGGAGTAGCAATTCTCATATCAGAAAAAATAGACTTTAAGGACCATTAACAAGAGACAAAGAAGGACATAATGATCAAGGGGTCAATCCAAGAAGAGGATATAACACTCAAAATATATATATGTAGCCAACATAGGAGCACCTAAATACGTAAAGCAAATACTAACAAACATAAAGGGAAAAATTGATCGTAACAATGTTAGTAAGGGTTTTAATACCCTACTCATATCAATGGATAGACCATACTGACAGAAAATCAGTAAGGAAATATTAACCTTAAACAACACATTAGACCTGAGGACTTTAATAGATATATAGAGAACATTCCATCCAAAAGCAACAGTGCATACATTCTTTTCAAGTGCAAATGGAACATTCCACAGGATAGATCAACATACTAGGCCACAAAACAAGTCTCAATAAACTTAAGAAGATTGAAATTATATCAAGCATCTTTTCCTACCATAACACTATAAGACTAGAAATCAACAAGAAAAAAACTGGAAAACACACAAACACATGGAGGCTAAACAATGTACTAAACAACCAATGGGTCAATGAAGAAATCAAAGTGGGAATCAAAAAACACCTGGAGCCAAATGAAAATGGAAACACAACTTTCCAAAGTTATGGGATGCAGCAAAAGCAGTTCTAAGAGAGAAGTTCATAATGAGAGAGGTCTACCTCAAAAAACAAGAAAATTGTCAAATAAACAACCTAAACTTATACCTAAAGAAACTAGAAAAAGCAAAGAAAGCCCAAAGTTAGTAAAAGGAAGGAAGTAATAAAGAGCAGAGCAGAAATAAATGAAATAGAGACTGCAAAAACCAATACAAAACATCAATGAAACAGAGAGCTGTTTCTCTGAAGAGATAAACAAAACTGACAAGCCTTTAGTTAAACTCATTAAGAAAAAAAGAGGGCCTAAATCAGTAAAATCAAAAATGAAAAAAGAGACATTACAACCAATACCACAGAATCAAAGAGACTACTATGAAAAACTATATGCCAACAAACTGAACAACTTAGAAGGAATGGATATATACATGCCTAGAAACATACAATCTTCTAAGACTGAATCAGGAAGAAATAGAAAATCTGAACAGACAGATTGCTAGTAATGAAAAAACTTCCAACAAACAAAAGTCAAAGACCAGACAGCTTCACAGGAGAATTCCACTACACATTTAAAGATGAGTGAATACCTTTCCTTCTCAAACCATTCCAAAAATTGAAGAGGAAAGAACACTTCCAGACTCATTCTAAAAGCCAGCGTTACCCTGATATGAAAACCAGACCAAGACACTACAAAAAAAAAAAGGAAATTACAGTCCACACACCTGATGAACAGATGCAAAAATTTTCAATAACATATTAGCAAACCAAATTCAACAATACATTAAAAGGATCATATACCATGGTCATGTGGGACTTATTCCAAGGACATAAGGATGGTTCAATATCTGCAAAATCAATGAGATATATCACTTTAACAAAATTAAGGACAAAAATCACATGATCATTTCAATAGATTCCAAAAAAGCATTTGACAAAATCCAACATCCATCTATGATAAAAATCCTCAACAAAGTGGGTATAGAGGAAATGTACCTCAACATAATAAAGGCCATATGTAAGTCCACAGCTAACATCACAGACAATGGTGAAAAACTGAAACGTTTCCTCTAAGATCAGGAAAAATACAAGGATACTATCAGCACTTTTATTCAAAAACATATTGTAAGTACGTCCTAGACACAGCCATCAGACACGAAATAAAAGGCATCCATATTGGAAGGGAAGAAGTAAAACTGTCACTATTTGCTGTTGACATGATACTATATATAGATAACTCTAAATACTCCACCAAAAAACTATTAGAATAAATGAGTTCAGTAAAGTAGGATTCAAAAATTAATTAATAAAAATTGTTGCATTTCTATACACTAATAACAAACTATCAGAAAGAGGAATTAAGAAAACAATTCTACTTAAAATTCCATCAAAAGAATAAAATACCTTAGAATAAATTTAGCCAAGGAAGTGAAAGATCTGTACTCTGAAACCATAAGACATTGATGAAAGAAACTGAAGACAACACAAATAAATGAAAAGATATACCTTGCTCATAGATTAGAAGAATTAACATTGTTAAAACATTCATAATACCCAAGGCAATCTACAGATTCAATGCAATCCCTATCAAAATACCCATGGCATTTTTTGCAGAACCAGAACAAGTAGTCCTAAAGATGGTATGGATCCACAAAAGACCCTGAATAGCCAAAATAACCTTGAAAATAAACAAAGCTGGAGGTATCTCACGCCCTGGTTTCAAACTATACTACAAAGTTATAGTAATCAAAACAGTATGGTATTGGCACACAAACAGACAGAACAGAACAGAAAGCCCAGAAATAAACCCACATTTATGTGGTCAATTAATCTACAATGAAAGAGACAAGAATATACTATGGGGAAAAGACAGTCTCTTCAATAAATGGTTTTCAAAAAACTGGATAGCTACATGTAAAAGAATGAAACTAAACCATTTTCTAGTACCATGTACAAAAATAAACTCAAAATGGATTAAAAACTAAATGTAAGAGCTGAAACTATAAAAATCCTAAAAGAAAACTTGGACAGTATGCTCTTTGACATTGGCCTTAATATTTTTCTGGATCTGTCTCCTCAGGCAAGGAAACAAAAGCAAAAATAAATGAATGGAAATATATCAAACTAAAAAGCTTTTGCACAGTGAAGGAAATCATCAATAAATAAAAAGGCAACCTACAGACTGGGAGAAGATATTTGAAAATGATATGTCCAATACAGGGTTAATATTCAAAATATATGAAGAACTCCTACAACTCAGTATCAAAAAACAAACAATCCACATGAAAAGTGGGCAGAGGACCCAGTAGACTTTTTTCCAAAGAAGATATACAGAGGGCCAACAGGCACATGAAAATACTCAACATCACTAATCTTCAGGAACATGGAAATAAAAAGTCACAAGAAGATATCACTTCACACCTGTCGGAATGTCTGTCATCAAAAAGACAAGAAATAACAAGTATTGGCAAGGATGTGGAGAAAAGGGAACCCTCCTGCCCTACTCATGGGAATGTAATTGGCACAGCCACTATGAAAAAACCAGTATGGAAATTCCTCAAAACATTAAAAAATAGAACTATCATACAATCCAGCAATTCCACTTCAGTTCTTTATCAAAATAACCAAAGTAAAACACTAACTCAATAAGATTTCTTCACCCCCATATTCATTGCAACATTTTTAAAATTTAGCTATTTTATTTATTTATTCTTGGCTGCATTGGGTCTTCATTGCTGTGTGCGGGTTCTCTCTAGTTGTTGCTGGCAGAGGCTACTCTTCATTGTGGTGCACGTTCTTCTCATTGCTGTGGCTTCTCTTGTTGCAGAGCACAGGCTCTAGGCATGTGGGCTTCAGTAGTTGTGGCACGTGGGCTCAGTAGTTGTGGTCCACGGGCTCTAGAGCACAGGCTCTATAGTTGTGGTGCATGGGCTTAGTTGCTCCGCGACATGTGGGATCATCCCGGACCAGGGATCAAACCCATGTCCTTGGCATTGGCAGGCGAATTCTTACCACTGTGCCACCAGAGAAGTCCCCAATGCAGCATTATTTACAACAGCCAAGATATGAAAGCAACCTAAGTGTCCATCAATAGACAAATCAGTAAAGTAGATGTGGTATATATATACACAATGGAATATTACTCAGCCATAAAAAATGACATCTTGCCATTTGCAACAACATAGATGGACCTGGTGGGTATTGTGTTAAGTGAAATAAGCTAAACAGAGAAAGACAAAGATCATATGATTTCACTTATATGTGAAATCTAAAACACAAAAGAGCAAACTTAACAAAACAGAAACAGACTCATAAATACAGACAGCAATCCAGTGGTTTCCACAGAGGGGAGGGAGGTGGGGGTGGATGGGCAACACAGATTAAGGAGACTAAGAGGTACAAATTTCCTGTTGTAAAATAAATAAGTCACAGAGATATAATGTATAGCATAGGGAATATAGTCAATAATATTGTAATAACTTTGTATGGTGACAGATGGTAAATAGATTCATAGTGGTGATCATTTCATAATGTATAAAAATATTGAATCACTGTTATACACCTGAAATATTCTAAGTCAAGTATACTTCAATAAAAAAAATTATGAATCATAGTTTAGTTTAAAATTAAACATTTGTAACATGCAACGTTTCATCTAACTGAATAGTTGTGAGATTTTGAAGAGTCTGGGAGTCTTCTGTGTGTACGTATAATTTTTTTATTGAGATATAATTCACATATCATAAAAATTTTCCCTTTTAAAGTGTACATATAGGGACTTCCCTGGTGGTCCAGTGGTTAAGACTTCACCTTCCAATGCAAGAGGTGTGGGTTCAATCCCTGGTGGGGGAACTAAGATCTCACATGCCTTGTGGCCAGAAAACCAAGACCTAAAACAGAAGCAATATTGTAACCAATTCAATAAAGACTTTTAAAATGGTCCACATCAAAGTATAACATGTTCTTGGATTGGAAGAATCAATATTGTGAAAGTAACTACTACCCAAAGCAATCTACAGACTCAATACAATCCTTATCAAACTACCAATGGCATTTTCACAGAACTAGAACAAAAAATTTTACAATTTGTATGGAAACACAAAAGACCTCGAATAGTAAAAGCAATCTTGAGGAAAAAAAAAATGGAGCTGGAGGAATCAGGCTCCCTGACTTCAGACTATACTACAAAGCTACAGTAATCAAGACAGTATGGTACTGGCACAAAAACAGAAATATAAATCAATGGAACAGGATAGAAAGCCCAGAGATAAACCCACACACCTATGGTCACCTAATCCATGACAAAGGAAGCCAGAATATAAAATGGAGAAAAGATAACATCTTCAATAAGTGGTGCTGGGAAAACTGGACAGCTACAAGTAAATGATTTAAATTAGAACACTCCTTAACACCATACACAAAAATAAACAAAATGGATTAAAGACCTAACTGTAAGGCCAGACACTGTAAAACTCTTAGAGGAAAAGGCAGAACACCCTTTGACATATATTGCAGCAAGATCTTTTTTGACCCACCTCCTAGAGTAATGAGAACAAAAACAAAAATAAACAAATGGGACCTAATGAAACTTAAAAGCTTTTGCACAGCAAAGGAAACTATAAATAAGATTAAAAGACAACTCTAAGAATGGGAGAAAATATTTGCAAATGAAGCAACTGACAAAAGATTAATCTCCAAAATATACAAACAGCTCATGCAGCTCAATATCAAAAAAACAAACAACCCAATCAAAAAATGGGCAGAAGACCTAAATGGACATTTCTCCAAAGAAAACATACTGATGGCCAAGATGCACATGAAAAGATGCTCAACATCACTAATTATTAGAGAAATGAAAATCAAAACTATAATGAGATATCATCTCACACAAGTCAGAATGGTCATCATCAAAAAATCTACAAACCATAAATGCTGGAGAGGGTATGGAGAAAAGGGAACCCTCCTGCACTGTTGGTGGGAATGTAAATTGATATAGCTACTATGGAGAACAGTATGGAGGTTCCTTAAAAAACTAAAAATAGAATTACTGTATGACACAGCAATCCCACTACTGGGCATATACCCAGAAAAAACCATAATTCAAAGAGACACATGCACCCTAATATTCACTGCAGCACTATTTACAATAGCCAGGTCATGGAAGCAAACTAAATGTCCATCAACAGAGGAGTGGATAAAGAAGATGTGGTACATATATACAATGGAATAGTACTCAGCTGTAAAAAGGAACGAAATTGGGTCATTTGTAGAGACGTGGACGGACTTAGAGACTGCCATAGAGAATGCAGAAAGTCGGAAAGAGGAAAACAAATATCATATATTAACGCATATATGTGGAATCTAGAAAAATGGTACAGATGAACATATTTGCAAGGCAGAAATAGAGAACAGGCATAGACAACAAACACATGGACACCAAGTGGGGAAAGAGGGAGTGGGGTGAATTGGGAGACTGGGATTGACATATGTACACTATTAACACTATGTATAAAATAGATAACTAATGAGAACTTACTGTATAGCATAGGGAACTCTACTCAATGATCTGATGACCTAACTGGGAAGGAAATCCAAAAAAGAGGGTATGTATGTATACGTATGGCTGATTCACTTTGCTGTACAGTAGAAACTAACACAACATTGTAAAGCAACTACACTCCAATAAAATTTTTTAAAATAATCCTGTCCCCCCCCCGCCCCACGGCAGGGGTCTCCTTCTAAGACAGAGGGTTCAAATCCTGAGTCCACCACATCCAGGCTATGTGTACTTAAGCAAATGTGTGTATGTCATTGAGTCTCAGTTTTTTCATCTGTAAAATAGAAAAATTTGTTCTTGTATCTTCATGATTTTGGCAGGGTAATAGGAAACCCTGACTCATTGGTATAAATGAGAAAAAAAATGATTATCTCAAACAATCATAAGAAACCCTATGGTAGGGTAGCTCCAGGGTTCATTAATTCAGTTGCACAATTGTATCATCAAGGACCCATGTCTTTTTCATCTTTCTGTTCCACCAAACTCCTTCATGGTCACAAAATGGCTGCTGCAGTTCCAGGCATCACATCCAGACCTAACAGTACCCAGCAAAAGAGAAGACAGTGTTTCTTATATTTCTCTTATTTTCCCAGAATTCCTCCTCCTTCAGCAGACTTCCCCTTTTGTCTCATGGTCCAGAACCTGCTTCACATGGCTATTTCTATACCAATACCTAGTAAGGGAAATAGAGTCACAGTGGTTGGCCTAGGGGAAGACCATGACTGTAGAGCACCATGGAGAACTCTGAACAAAATGAGGTGCTATGAATAAGGAAGAGTCAGGACTTCAGGAGAGACATCCATGCCAATCCATAAGCTCCCACATATAGTTCCTGAAATATGAATGCCAATCACTGAACACAGTGCCTACCACATGGCAGATGCCTTAAGTGTATTCATTTGTTCTCCCCTCTTTATTTTCCTCCAAAAACACAAGACTCTCAGCCTGGCCTCTACTGACCCAGCCTCCATCCCTCGGGCTGGGGTCTCCACTGCCCAGTGCCCCTTCTACCCTGTCATCGGGTTCCATCACCACCACCTTCTTTTGTTTCTGTCTCAAAAGCTTAGGATGAACAAGGATCTCCCCATTGTCCCACATGACCTTGGATTCCTAAAAATTAAAAGACGGGAAGTCCTTGATTCTCATGGAAATGCTTTCGCCAGGGAGTCAGAAATTAATAACAGTATGAAGAGAGGCCTGTAGTATTTAACCACCCCATCCAGACAACAAAAGTGATCAGAATGCATCGTTATCCAAGCGAGGTGTGGAGACTGACTGCCGGCTATGACATTATTACATTCAGAAATGTCAGAAGCGTGGGAACCCGGGGAAGATAAACAGTATGGTTGAAAATGGCTTTTGATTAAAAAAAAAAAAAAAGAAATCCCCAGCATTCATCTAAAACAATTTTTAGTGTGTTTTCCATAAAGTTCAATTTATTCATGTGAAGGACTGTCCTTTATTCTGTTTTAAAATGAAAATGTCCTTTTTCTTATGAAATCATAGTGATAATAAATAGTAGATTGTAAAAAAAAAATCTAAAAAAATAAAGTATACATATAATTCAGTGGTTTTTAATATATTCAAAGTAGTTGTACAACAATCACTACCATCTAATTTCAGAACATTTTCATCACCCAGTAAATGAAACTCCGCACATATTAGCAGTCACTTCCCATCCTCCCCTCCCCTCAGCTCCTGACAACCACTAATTTATGTCTATAGATTTGCCTATTCTGGACATTTTATATAGATGGAATCATACAATATGTTGTCTTTTGTGTCTGGCTTCTTTCTGTGCTACTCTCTTTCTCCACAACCTTAGACCACAGAACCTCATAAGAAAGGGGAAAGCCATCTTAAAGACATTATTTTTCTTTTCTAAAAATTCCTTTAAAATACCACACTAAATGGTTAGAATATATAACTCATAGACCAAGACTCTGGTCTAGCCTATCTCCAACCCATAGGAAGGAACACTGCTCAAACTTTCCAGGCAGGATATCACGAGAAACTCAAGGGCTTCAGAGGACTCTGAATCCAAACCCTGGCAAAGTAATTCACTAGCTCTAGGTTGACCTTGAGCCATCTATTTAACTACCCTATTTTCATTTTCCTCATCTACAAAATGAGCATGACAACAATATATTCTTCGTGAGGTTGTTATGAGTACTAGAAAAAATTATATGAAGTAACTAATGCCTGGCCTAAAGAGAGCCCTAAAAATATATTTTTTAAATTGGTGTATAGTTCCTTTACAATGTTGTGCTAGTTTCTCCTGTAGAGCAAAGTGAATCAGCTACATATAGACATATATCCCCTTTTTTGGATTTCCTTCCCATTTAGGTCATCAGATCATTGAGTAGAGCTCCCTGTGCTATACAGTAAGTTCTCATAAGTTGTCTATTTTATACATAGTGTCAGGGTAGAAGACCTCAGACCTCCCAAAACACAAACTAATGACTTCCATTGTATGTATGTGCCACATCTTCTTTATCCATTCATCTGTTGATGGACACTTAGGTTGCTCCCACGTCCTGGCTATTGTAAATAGTGCTGCAATAAACATTGTGGTACATGGCTCTTTTTGAATTATGGTTTTCTCAGGGTATATGCCCAGTAGTCGGATTGCTGGGTCGAATGGTAGGTCTACTTTTAGTTTTTTAAGGAACCTCCATACTGTTCTCCATAGTGGCTATATCAATTTACATTTCCACCAACAGTGCAAGAGGGTTCCCTTTTCTCCACACCCTCTCCAGCAATTATTGTTTGTAGATTTTTTGATGGTGGCCATTCTGACCGGTGTGAGGTGATACCTCATTGTAGTTTTGATATGCATATCTCTAATAATCGGTGATATTAAGCATCTTTTCATGTGCATCTTGGCCATCTGTATATCTTCTTTGCAGAAATGTCCATTTAGGTCTTCTGCCCATTTTTTGATTGGGTTGTTTGTTTTTTTGATATTGAGCTGCATTAAAATATTATTATTACTAATTCCACTATTATTTTCTCTTCTACTATTATTTTTCTCCCCTTAAGTGCTTTTTTTTTTAATCACCTATGACAGATATTCTGGAAACTGAACAATGAATTATATTGGTCATGGTCCTTGCCGTCAAGGAAATAATACACTATGGGAAATGTACATCTTTTAAATCTAAGGTTCTATGTCCCTACTGTACTTTAATCCTACCACTTACTGTTGTAGAGGAATGGAATGAAGAGTATTTTGCATTATTTGTGCACACATTTATTTCTTCTTCTCTACCAGATTAGGAACTTGTGTTGGCTTGAGTCTTCCAAGAAACAGGTGCCAAGATGAAATGAGTCATGCAGGAGATTTCTTGGGGGAAATACCTGTGAAGAATTAAGAGAAGAGGCAGCAGGCATAATGGGGAGAGTCTTCAGACCATGATGCAGGTCTGACACTTGGGAAAGAAGAGGAGACAAGAAAAAAGACAGGGTAATAGGAAGGTCAGACTGAAGTACACCTTTGAGAAAGTCTAAGCCAGGCCGACTGGGAGTCCTTAAGCAAAGATTACCCATTAGAGGTGTCCCGTGTTGGGCAGAAATGGCTGCACTCAGTCACCAGCTGAGAGAAGCCCGGGAAGAGTGAGGCCTGGCAGTGTGAAAATAGGGGCTGATCCCAAAGGTGCTGCAGCTGGAGACTATGGATGAACCACACTCTTTGCAGGAGGTTCTTAATGAAAGTTGATTTGAGCAGCACACCTCCACAGCCTCTATAAAACTGTCAAAGTCAAAAATTATTGGTATCATCATTTATACTTAGTACATTTTCAATAATTGTTTCTTGAAAACTGAGTAAATGCCAATTTTCAGCCATTAGCAAGAAGCGCAACCCATTTACTCAATCCAGGTGGCTTCAATTTCATAATTCCTGAAGAGGGGAAATGTTTTCCACCATTTGAACTATATGACATGCCTAGAAAATATTCCCATGGCATAGAAGATCCCAACCCACAAACAAAAAGCAGGGTAGAAAAAAAAAATAGCAGGGTGGTGTGCTGAGGCCCTGAGCCAAAAGCAACAGGAAAAAGTGTCAGGCAAAAGTGACTTTGAGGCCTGAATTAAACCCATCATTGATTTGATTATCCACCTAATTTCGCTTGTATAGACACAGCAACAAGATGAAGCAATCAACAGAAGGTGTGGCCTCAAAGCTAGAAACAAGATGGCAGATAAAGTGCTTCTGAAACAGACAACAGAACAGAGAAAGCCTCAGGAGCCTGGGCCAGTGGTGAGATTCTAATCATGGAGATACACTTGCCTAAAACATGCAGCAACTGGAAAGCAGGTCACCTCAGCACCCACGGGAGTCGTGAAAAGGATAACTCCAGTTTTCAAAGAATCAAAATAGCTAAGGGTGAGGCAAGAAGAAGAAATGAGTCACAAATCTGGAAGTAAAGTGAGATCTCTAAGCTAATGACAACAAATAAAGGAAGGCAGAGAGAGGAACAGTGTTCTTATTGGGTTCATTTTTCACTTTCATAAAGGGCAGCAATCTACTTCAATTTAAAGATTATTTATTGAGCACCTGCTATACACAGAAGGAAGCAAGTTTTCAAGAACATTCATATGTCCAACAAACATTGTTGAGCACCAGCCCCCATGAACCAGGAACGTGCTAGACTTTGGGGAAACACAAAATCATTCCCAGTTGCTGCTCTCAATCCTGCCAAAGAGACAGACCCACAAAACAATTAAAATGCACATGATACAGTGCGGATCATGCAATGATAGAGAAAGGTCCAAGTACTATGAGAACACTCTTAGTAGGGTGACCATATAACACATCATCCAAACCAGAGCCCTATAAGAATGAAAGGGGACATTATCAATAATTACACTGGTACAACAGGCATAAACTAGGACTATTACTGGGCAAAGCAGATAAATGTCATCCTAGCCACAAGGAATAAAATTGGAAAGAAGAGAATTAGGAAGAAAATGGGGGTAGTGGGAACAAAACACTGGAATGAAGGGGCTAAATTGACAAAAAGAAAAGGGAGGAGAGAAATGGATAAGGCAGAGTATGAAGAAGAAATAGTTTAAAGGAGCTGTCATAACTATGAAGCTGGAAGTATCTTAAAAATAAACTCACGATTTTACTGTGGAGAAAATAAGAAATGGGTAGAAGAAAACAAACATTTGTTAAGCACCTACAATATGCTAAGCACTATGCCAGGCACTTAAAAAGCATGATCTTATTTAGTCCAACCTAAAACATAGGTATAATTATCCTCAGTTTACAGATGAAGACACTGAGACTCACTGAGTTTAAGTGACAGCTGAGATTTGAACCTCTGATCGTGAATTCCAAAGTCTGCACCCATAAAATTAGTAGCACAGGCAGAATTAGTACCTAGGACTATTCTAATTTTTAGGCCAGTGCTACGTTTACTGCACAATAGGGTAATGAGTTTTTACTGGGTTGAACAGTGTTCCCCCCAAATTCACGTCTCCCTGGAACCTCAGAGTGTGACCTTATTTGGTAATAGGGTCTTTGCAAAAGTAACCAAGTTAAGATGAGGTCATACTGGATTAGGGTGGGCTCTAAACCAATAACTGGCATCCTGAAGAGGTAAATTCTGAACATACACACATGAAGAGGAGAATGCCACATGAAAGCACAGAGGAAAATATCATATGAGCATGAAGGCAGAGACTGGAGTGATATTTCTACAAGGCAAGAAATGCCAAGGATTGCTGGCAACCACCAGAAGCTAGAATGAGACAAGGAAGTATTCTTCCCTAGAGCCTTCTGAAGAAGCACAGCCCTACCAACCCCTTGATTTCAGACTTCTGGCTTCCAGAACATTAAGACAATAAATTTGTTTTTAAGCCACCAAGACAGTGGTACTTTGTTATAGTAGACTTAGTAAACTAATACAGAGCTAGAGAAAGGAACAGTAGGAGACAGCAGGAAGGACAGAGATGGAAGGAGGGTTATAGGAAGGTCAGTGGCAAAGAACCGACGGCTGAGAAATTCTAAGTGAAACATAACTGGAGCAAAGGAAAAAGTGATGTCACAAACCCCCCCCAAATCAAAAGTAGTTTCTTTGGTTCCGGGATGATACCTCCCCTGACCTCCAAGCTCACCACTCTCACCATTACCCCTTCTTGCTTTTAAGGTCTCTATAAGATCATTGGTCAGCTCTGCACAAGTAAAAAGAAAAAAGTAATGAAAACAAGGAAAGAATTGACATAAGTTACTGATAGCAGTAAAACCTACAAAACTGTGAATGTCAGGTATGAATGAGTCACAGTTTCAACTAGCAAAGTTGATTTTGATAAGTTGAGGATAGATATGGTAATTACTAAACAAACATAGTAAGAGGATGTGCAAATATCATGCTAACAAAGGGCAAAATGGAATAATGAAAAACATTAAATCAATCTAAAACAATAAGTGAAGAAGAGGAAAACAGCATAGAACAAAAGAGGAAACAGAAAGCAAAGATTAAAATTTAAACCCAGGAGACCTTCAAGATGGTGGAGGAATAAGACGTGGAGATCACCTTTCTCCCTACAAATACATCAGAAATACATCTACATGTGGAACAACTCCTACGGAACACCTACTGAACGCTGGCAGAAGACCTCAGACTTCCCAAAAGGCAAGAAACTCCCCACGTACCTGGGTAGGGCAAAAGAAAAAAGAAAAAACATAGACAAAAGAATAAGGACAGAACCTGCACCTCTGGGAGGGAGCTGTGAAGGAGGAAAGGTTTCCAAACACTAGGAAGCCCCTTCACTGGCAGAGACTGGGGTGGGGGGCGGGGGGAGCAGGGGAAGCTTTCGAGCCATGGAGGAGAGCGCAGCAACAGGGATGCAGAGGGCAAAGCAAAGAGATTCCCGTAAAGAGGATCAGTACTGACCAGCACGCAACAGCCCGAGAGGCTTGTCTGCTCACCCGCCAGGGTGGGCAGTGGCTGGGAGCTGAGGCTCAGGCTTCAGAGATCAGATCCCAGGGAGAGGACCGGGGTTGGCTGCGTGAACACAGCCTGAAGGGGGCTAGTGCACCACAGCTAGCTGGCAGGGAGTTCGGGAAAACATCTAGACCTGCCTAAGAAGAGGCAAGAGAACATTGTTTCGGGGTGCAAGAGGAGAGGGGATTCAGAGCAACACCTAAACGAGCTCCAGAGATGGGCGCGAGCCGCAGCTATCACGTCAGACACCAGAGACGGGCATGAAATGCAAAGGCTGCTGCTGAGGCCACCAAGAAGCCTGTGTGCAAGCACAGGTCAGTATACACGCCTCCCCTCTCGGGAGGCTGTGCAGCCTGCCACTGCCAGGGTCCCGTGATCCAGGGACAACTTCCCCGGGAGAACACACGACGTGCCTCAGGCTGGTGCAACGTCATGCTGGCCTCTGCAGCTGCAGGCTTGCCCGGCATTCCATTCCCCTCCCTCCCCTCAGCCTGACTGAGGCAGAGCCCTCGAATCAACTGCTCCTTTAACCCCATCCTATCTGAGCGAAAAACAGACGCCATCAGGCGACCTACACGCAGAGGCGGGACTAAATACAAAGCTGAACACCAGAAGTTCGTTCAAAGAAGAGAACAAAGAGAACAAAGAAGAGAAATGGAAATTTCTCCCAGCGGCCTCATTAGCAGCAGATTAAATCTCCACCATCAACTTCATGCACCCTGAATCTCTGGAAAACCTGAATAGACAACAAATCATCCCAAAATAGAGGCAGCGGACTTTGGGAGCAACTGTAGACTTAGGGTTTGCTTTCTGCATCTAATATGTTTCTATGTTTATCTCAGTTTAGTATTTAGAGTTTACTATCATTGGTAGATTTGCTTATTGATTTGATTGCTCTCTTCCTTTCTTTTTTAATTTATATATATATTTTTTCCTTTTTCTCTTTCTGTGAGTGTACATGAGTATGCTTCTTTGTACGATTTTGTCTGTATAGCTTTGCTTTTACCATTTGTCCTAGGGTTCTGTCCTCTTTTTTTTTAAGTATACTTTTTAGCACTTGTCATCATTGGTGGATTTGATTTTTGGTTTGGTTGCTCTCTTCTATTTTTTTATTACTTTTTGCTTTTTTTATTTTTAATACTTTTTTATTTTAATAAATATTTTATATAATTTTTTTTTCTTTCTCTTTTTCTCTCTTTTCTTCTGAACCGGGTGGCTGACAAGGTCTTGGTGCTCCGGCCACGTGTCAGGCCTGTGCCTCTGAGGTGGGAGAGCCAAGTTCAAGACATTGGTCCACCAGAGACCTCCCAGAGCTCCACATAATATCAAATGGTAAAAGCTCTCGAGAGATCTCTATCTCAATGTAAAGACCCAGCTCCACTCAATGACCAGCAAGCTACAGTGCTGAACACCCTGGCAAACAACTAGCAAGACAGAAACATAACCCCACCCATTAGCAGAGAGGCTGCTTAAAATCATAATAAGGTCAAAAACACTCAAAAACACACCACTGGGGGCTTCCCCGGTGGCGCAGTGGTTGAGGGTCTGCCTGCCAATGCAGGGGACACGGGTTCGTGCCCCGCCGGGAAGATCCCACATGCCGCGGAGCGGCTGGGCCCGTGAGCCATGGTCGCTGAGCCTGCGCGTCCGGAGCCTGTGCTCCACAATGGGAGAGGCCACAGCAGTGAGAGGCTCACGTACCACAAAAAAAAAAACAAAAAACACAAAAAAAACACACCACTGGACACAGTGGTGCCCACCAGAAAAACAAGATCCAGACTCATCCACCAGAAAACAGGCACTAGTCCCCTCCACTGGGAAGCCTATGCAAGTGACTGAACCAACCCTACCCACTGGGGACAGATGCCAAAAACAATGAGAACTATGAACCTGCACCCTGCGAAAAGGAGACCCCAAACACAGTAAATTAAACAAAACGAGAAGACAGAGAAATATGCAGCAGGTAAAGGAGCAAGGTAAAAATCCACCAGATCAAACAAATTTGAAGAAATAGGCAGTCTACTTGAAAAATAATTCACAGTAATGATAGTAAAAATGATCTAAAATCTTCAAAATAGAATGGAGAAAATACAAGAGACATTTAACAAGGACCTAGAAGAACTAAAGAACAAACAAACAATGATGAATAACACAATAAATGAAATTTAAAATTCTCTAGAATGAATCAATAGCAGAATAACTGAGGCAGAAGAATGGATAGTGACCTGGAAGATAAAATAGTGGAAATAACTACTGCAGACCAGAAAAAAGAAAAATGAAGGAAAAGAACTGAAGACAGTCTCAGGACCTCTGGGACAACATTGAACACACCAACATTCGAATTATAGAGGTCCCAGAAGAAGAAGAGAAAAAGAAAGGGTATGAGAAAATATTTGAAGAGATTATAGTTGAAAGTTTCCCTAACATGGAAAAGGAAATAGTCAATCAAGTCCAGAAAGCACAGAGAGTCCCATACAGGATAAATCCAAGGAGAAACACACCAAGATGCATATTAATCAAACTATCAAAAATTAACACAAAGAACAAATATTAAAAGCAGCAAGGGAAAAACAACAAATAACATACAAGGGAATCCCCAAAAGGTGAACAGCTGGTCTTTCAGCAGAAACTCTGCAAGCCAGAAGAGACTGGCAGGACATATTTAAAGTGATGAAAGGGAAAAACCGACAACCAAGATTACTCTACACAACAAGGATCACATTCAGATTTGACGGAAAAATTAAAACCTTTACAGACAAGCAAAAGCTAAGAGAATTCAGCACCACTAAACCAGCTTTACAACAAATTATAAAGGAACTTCTCTAGGCAAGAAAAACAAAAGAAGGAAAAGACCTACAAAAACAAAGCCAAAACAATTAAGAAAATGGTAATAGGAACATACATATTGATAATTACTTAAACGTAAATAGATTAAATGCTCAACCAAAAGACATAGACTGGCTGAATGGATACAAAAACAAAACCCATATATATGCTGTCTACAAGAGACCCACTTCAGACCTAGGGACACATACAGACTAAAAGTAAGGGGATGGAAAAAGATATTTGATGCAAATGGAAATCAACAGAAAGCTAGAGTAGCAATTCTCATTTCAGACAAAATAGACTTGAAAATAAAGACTATTACAAGAGACAAAGAAGGACACTACATAATGATCAAGGGATCAATCCAAGAAGAATATATAACAATTGTAAATATTTATGCATCCAACATAGGAGCACTTCAATACATAAGGCAAATACTAACAGCCATAAAAGGGGAAATCGACAGTAACACAATCATACTACGGGACTTTAACACCCACTTTCACCAATGGACAGATCATCTGAAGTGAAAATAAGGAAACACAAGCTTTAAATGATACATTAAACAAGATGGACTTAATTGATATTTAAAAGACATTCCATTCAAAAACAACAGAATACACTTGCTTCTCAAGTGCTCATTGAACATTTTCCATGATAGATCATATCTTGGGCCACAAATCAAGCCTTGGTAAATTTAAGAAAATTGAAATTGTATCAAGTATCTTTTCTGAAAACAATGCTATGAGACTAGATATCAATTACAGGGGAAAAATCTGTAAAAAATACAAACACATGGAGGCTAAACAATATGCTACGAAATAACCAAGAGATCACTGAAGAAATCAAAGAGGAAATCAAAAAATACCTAGAAACAAATGAAAAGGAAAACACGATGACCCAAAACCTATGGGATACAGCAAAAGCAGTTCTAAGAGGGAAGTTTATAGCAATACAATCCTACGTCAAAAAACAATAAACAACTCAAACAACCTAACCTTACACCTAAATCAAATAGAGAAAGAAGGACAAAAAATCCCCAAAATTAGCAGAAGGAAAGAAATCATAAAGCTCACATCAGAAATAAACGAAAAAGAAATGAAGGAAGCAGCATCAAACATCAATCAAACAAAAAGCTGGTTCTCTGAGAAGATAAACACAATTGATAAACCATTAGCCAGACTCATCAAGAAAAAGAGGAAGAAGACTCAAATCAACAGAATTACAAATGAAAAAGGAGAATAACAACAGACACTGCAGAAAAACAAAGGATCCTGACAGATTATTACAACTATATGCCAATAAAATGGACAACCTGGAAGAACTATAAACAGATGAATCACAAGCACTGAAACTGAAACTGTGATAAAAAATTTTCCAACAAAACAAAAGCCCAGGACCAGATGGATTCACAAGCGACTTCTATCAAACATTTACAAAAGAGCTAAAACCTCTTTCTCAAACTCTTCCAAAATATACCAGAGGGAGGAACACTCGCAAACTCATTCCATGAAGCCACCATAACCCAGATAACAAAACCAGACAAATGTGTCACAAAGAAAGAACACTACAGGCCAATATCACTGATAAACATAGATGCAAAAATCCTAAACAAAATACTAGCAAACAGAATCCAACAGCACATTAAAAGGATCATACACCAGATCAAGTGGGGTTTATTCCCGGAACGCAAGGATTCTGCAATATACGCAAATCAATCAACAAGATACACCATATTGACAAATTGAAGGAGAAAAAACATATGATCATCTCAATAGATGCAGAGAAAGCTTTCAATGAAATTCAACACCGATTTATGATTAAAACCCTGCAGAGAGTCGGCATAGAGGGAATTTTCCTCAACATAATAAAGGCAATATATGACAAACCCACAGCCAACCTCATCCTCAATGGTGAAAAATTGAAAGCATTTCCACTAAGATCAGGAACAAGACAAGGATGCCCACTCTCACCACTCTTATTCAACATAGCTTTGGAAGTTTTAGTCACAGCAATCAGAGAAAAAAAGAAAATAAAAGGAATCCAAATCGGAAAAGAAGAAGTAAAGCTGTCACTGTTTGCAGATGACATACTATACATAGATAATCCTAAAGATGCTACCAGAAAACTACTAGAACTAATCAGTGAATTCGGTAAAGTAGCAAGATACAAAATTAACGCACAGAAATCTCTGGCATTCCTATACACTAATAATGAAAAAATCTGAAAGTGAAATCAAGAAAACACTCCCATTTACCATTGCAACAAAAAGAATAAAATATCTAGGAATAAACCTACCTAAGGAGACAAAAGACTTTATTCAGCCATAAACAGAAATGAAATTGAGCTATTTCTAATGAGGTGGATGGACCTAGAGTCTGTCATACAGAGTGAAGTAAGTCAGAAAGAGAAAGACAAATAGCGTATGCTAACACACATATACTGAATTTAAGAAAATAAATAATGTCTTGAAGAACCTAGGGGTAAGACAGGGATAAAGACACAGACTTACTAGAGAATGGACTTGAGGATATGGGGAGGGGGAAGGGTAGGCTGTGACAAAGTGAGAGAGTGGCATGGACATATATACACTACCAAACATAAAATAGATAGCTAGTGGGAAGCAGCTGCATAGCACAGGGAGATCAGCTTGGTGGTTTGTGACTACCTAGAGGGTGGCATAGGCAGAGTGAGAGGGAGGGAGACACAAGAGGGAAGAGATATGGGAATATATGTATATGTATAACTTATTCACTTTGTTATAAAACATAAACTAATATACCATTGTAAAGCAATTATACTCCAATAAAGATGTAAAAAAAAAGAAAATCTACAAACAATAAATGCTGGAGAGGATGTGGAGAAAAGGGAACCCTCTTGCACTGTTGGTGGGAATGTAAATTGATACAGCCACTATGGAGAACAGTATGGAGGTTCCTTTAAAAACTGAAAATAGAACTACCATATGACCCAGCAGTACCACTATTGGGCATATATCCTGAGAAAACCATAATTCAAAAAGAGTCATGTACCACAATGTTTATTGCAGTACTATTTACAATAGCCAGGACGTGGAAGCAACCTAAGTGTCCAACAACAGATGAATGGATAAAGAAGATGTGGCACATATATACAATGGAATATTACTCAGCCATAAAAAGGAATGAAATTTAATCATTTGTAGTGAGTTGGATGGACCTACAGTCTGTCATACAGAGTGAAGTAAGTCAGAAAGAGAAAAATGCTGCATGTTAACACATATAGATGGAATCTAAAAAAAAAATGGTTGTGATGAACTTAGGGCGCAGGACAGGAATAAAGACACAGATGTCGACTTGAGGACACAGGGAAGGTTAAGGGTAAGCTGGGACGAAGTGAGAGAGTGGCATGGACATATATACACTTCCAAATGTAAAATAGGTAGCTAGTGGGAAGCAGTTGCATTGCATGGGAAGATCAGCTAGGTGCTTCGTGACCACCTAGAGGGGTGGGAGGGAGACACAAGAGGTAGGGGATATGGGAATATATGTATACAGATAGCTGGTTCACTTCATTATACAGCAGCAACTAACAACAATGTAAAGCAATTATATTCCAATAAAGATGTGGAAAATATATATATATAAGGCAATAAAAAAAAAGACAAAACTAAAAGGAAAAACAGACAAATCCACAATCTTAGCAGGACAAAAAACACTTCTATGGTATTGCAGCCAAAAATATATAACCTTAATTGAATCATAGAGGCAAATTTAACAAACCTAAATTGAGGGCAGTTTTACAAAACAAATGGCCTGTGCCTTTAAAAAAAAAAGTCAAGGTCATGAAAGACAAAGCAAAACTAACAAGCAATTCCAGTTTAAAGAAGACATGACAACTAAATACTACTTGCTATTCTGAATTGGATCCAGGACCAGGAAATAAATTTCTTTTCTTCTTTTACTATAAATGGTATTACTAAGACATGTGGAGAACTCTGAATGAGGTCTGTTGTTTTTATAGTAGTTTTGTATCAATAATTATATAAATATGGGGAGGAGGGGAAGATGGTGGAAGAGTAAAACACGGAGACCACCTTCCTCCCCACAGATACACCAGAAATACATCTACACGTGGAACAACTCCTACAGAACACCCACTCAATGCTAGCAGAAGACCTCAGACCTCCCAAAAGGCAAGAAAGTCCCCACGTACCCAGGTAGAGCAAAAGAAAAAAGAATAAACAGAGACAAAAGGTTAGGGACGGGACCTGCACCATTGGGAGGGAGCTGTGAAGGAGGAAAGGTTTCCACACACTAGGAAGGCCCTTCGCGGGCAGAGATTGCGGGTGGCAGAGGGGAAAAGCTTAACAGCCACGGAGGAGAGTGCAGCAACAGGGGTGCGGAGAGCAAAGTGAGGAGATTCCCGCACAAAGGATCAGCGTTAACCAGTACTCACCAGCCCGAGAGGCTTGCCTGCTCACTCGCCGGAGCGGGCGGGGCTGGGAACTGAGGTTCGGGCTTCAGTCGGAACGCCGGGAGAGGACTGGGGTTGGTGGCGTGAACACAGCCTGCAGGGGGTTAGTGCACCATGGCTGGCCAGAAGGGAGTCCAGCGAAAAGTCTGGACCTGCTGAAGAGGCAAGAGACTTTTGCTTCCCTCTTTGTTTCCTGGTGCACGAGGAGAGGGGATTAAGAGCGCTAGTTAAAGGAGCTCCAGAGACGTGCGCGAGCCGCGGCTAAAAGCGCGGACCCCAGAGACGGGCATGAGATGCTAAGGCTGCTGCTGTCGCCACCAAGAAGCCTGTGTGCGAGCACAGGTCACTCAGTGAGGCTGCCTAAAATCATAATAAGTCCACAATCACCCCAAAAAACACCACTAGACATGGACCTGCCCACCAGAAAGACAAGATCCAGCCTCATCCACCAGAACACAGGAACTAGTCCCATCCACCAGGAATCCTATACAACCCATGAACCAACTTTAGCCACTGGGGACTTTAGCCATGGGGGACAGAAACCAAATAAAAGTACTCTAGATGGGATCAATAGCAGAATAACTGAGGCAGAAGAATGGATAAGTGACCAGGAATATAAAATAGTGGAAATAACTACTGCAGAGCAGAATAAAGAAAAAAGAATGAAAACAACTGAGGACAGTCTCAGAGATCTCTGGGACAACATTAAAAACACCAACATTTGAATTATAGAGATTCCAGAAGAAGAAGAGAAAAAGAAAAGGACTGAGAAAATATTTGAAGAGATTATAGTTGAAAACTTCCCTAATATGGGAAAGGAAATAGTTAATCAAGTCCAGGAAGCACAGAGAGTCCCGTACAGGATAAATACAAGGAGAAATACGCCAAGACACATATTAATCAAACTATCAAAAATTAAATACAAAGAAAACATATTAAAAGCAACATGGGAATCTCCATAAGGTGTGATATGGGGAAGGGGAAGGGGAAGCTGTGACAAAGCAAGAGACTGGTATGGACATATATACACTACCAAATGTAAAGTAGATAGCTAGTGGGAATCAGCCGCATAGCATAGGGAGATCAGCTCGGTGCTTTGTGACCACCTAGAGGGGTGGGATTAGGAGGGTGGGAGGGGGAGACACAAGAGGGAAGAGATATTGAAACATATGTATATGTATAACTGATTCACTTTGTTATAAAGCAGAAACTAATACACCATTGTAAAGCAATTATACTCCAATAAAGATGTAAAAAAATATATAAAATAAAAAAATAATTATATAAATGATTATATGTAAAATCCATTGATTTTAATAATTATACAGTATTTACATAAGATAATGTCCTTTTTAGGAAATATACACTAAAATATTCAGTGGTAAAGAGGTATTATGCCTGCCACTTACTCTCAATTGGTTCAGAAAATATTATGGGCATGTAGGGCATGTGTGTTTGCACAGATCCACTTTGATCAATTATCGAGTGAGCTAAGTTATCCTGAAAATAGTGATAAAAACTTAATTAGTTTCAACCTCAGGAGATATATTGACTCCTTTTAAAGGAAAAGATACTCATGTATACCAAAAGATATGTTCAGAGAATAGAGTTTCAGAAACACTGACTTAAGAAACTAAAGTCTTGGGCTTCCCTGGTGGCGCAGTGGTTGAGAGTCTGCCTGCTGATGCAGGGGACATGGGTTCGTGCTCCCGGTCTGGGAAGATCCCACATGCCGCGGAGCGGCTAGGCCCCACTTTAAGATAGGGAAATTATTGGTTTCTCCCATGCTCCTTTCTATGATCCACCGAAAGTAAATAATCTTTAAAACTTATTTCATATGCTCAGCAACACTCTAGAGAATTGGGAGGCTATAGAAAAACAAAAGCAATAAAATCATTCTTGGACTGAAAGAACATATAACCTAAGGAAGACTTAAGAACAATATCCAAGAAGAAAGAATGAAGTACTTAGGTAAATACTAAAGTATATGTTATAGACCACTGGTGCAGTACAAGTTCAGATTTTTCCAAATTCTTAGGCACTTATAAAGCGATTCCAGGTGGTAGGTGAGAAGTGGCTATGCTCCTATTATGACAGCTTCCTAAGCCCAGGAACAAAGGTTTCCCATCGTTCTTTCATCTAAGAAGACAGCATTGAAAAGCAACAGTTTAGAGAAATGGCAGACTGGGAGTCTGACACACAGCTGGATATCTTAAGTGCCCATGTATGTCACCTCAAGTTACCTTTCAAGAAGAGCATCTCCCATGCATGGCCTTTGGTTCCAGTTGGCCTGCATCCAATTTCAGACTTGGCCACTTACCAACTATGTCACTGTGGGTAAAGTCATATCCTCTCTAAACCTCGGTTTCTTTGCCAAAACAACAGAGGTGCTGATAACTACTTCATAGACACTTTTGTGAAGATTGAATGATTTTACGTATAAAGCTTTTAACCCGGTAGAGAGCCCATTAAGCACTTAATAAATGCATGGGTATTCCCAATCAGAAGCCCCTCCCAGGTTTATTAGGAACGCTGTTACATAAGAAGCCCAGAGGCTCCCAAATTCTGCATTCAGAGACTTCTTTGGGATGAGAAAACTCAAAGAAATTGCCTTTGGCCTCTAAATTTGGAGCCTCTTGATTCAGAGATCAGACTGCTGTGGCTATGCCATGACTCAAGGAAGAAAAGGCAGACTGGCCAGTGCCCTTCTCTCAGTGAGACCCAAGGCAGTCCCATCCACAGCACTTATACACACCCCAGGCCAGCACAAACACCAACGTAAAGTGGCTTTGGTTGCCTCTCAATGTTTCTCTCCTCCCTACATTCCCCACACCCCCTACAGCCTCAAGGCCTTTTATGAGAAGTCAGGGTCCTCTGTTGTTTTCTTCTGCCCTTTCTTGATTTCATCTGGTGAAACACAGTAGGGAGAATAAATGGCCCTCAGTATTGTTTATCCCATGCATTCCTTTGATGGTTATATATGTGGGAACTGAATCTCGGAAAAGCCCAGGGACTTGGCCCAAAGTCTGGCAGGATGGGATCTAGAATTCACTTCCCAGGTCATTGCCCTTCCTTCTACTACATGCTGCCTCTCCAGCATCGCTGGCCTCTGAAATAGCTCATCTTCTACAGAGAATGGAATTCTTTCTTAATAAATACCTTTGAACCATAGTATATTAGATTATTGTGGCTGCTGTGACCAATTACTATCAACTCAGTGCCTTAAAACAACATAAATGTATTCTCTTACAGTTCTGGAGGCCAGAAGCCTGAAATCAATTTCACTCAGACAAAATCAAGGTGTCAGTAAGGTCATGCTCCCTCTAAAGGTTCTAGGGAAGAATTCTTTTCTGGTTTCTAGGAGCCACCTGAATTCCTCATCTTGTGGCCTCGTCCTCCATTTTCAAAGCCAATAGTGTAGCATCTTCTTTCTGTGGTTCTGTTTCCTCCTGCTTCCATCACATGGTGTTCTCATCTGTGTCAAATCTCCCTCTGCCTCCTTCTTATGAGGACACTTCTGATTGAATTTAGTGCCCACCTGCTAATCCTCTCATCGAGAGAGCCTTAACTTAATCACATCTGCAAAATACCTTTTGCAATAGAAGGTAACATTCACAGGTTTCCGGGATTAGGACCCGGTTATCACTGGTGGCCATTATTCAGCCTACCACACATGGTAACTAATTTAATGAAATGGATATAAATGGCTTCCAAAATTGTAGCTTATTCAGATGCACACTGCAAAAGGTGGTATTAAGGAAGTTGTTAAGAAAAAACCCTAATACCTGGAATATAATGAAATGTTTATAAAATAACTTTGATTTTATTTGGACCTTAGTTCAGCAAACCAACTATAGAAAGACACTTTTAAACAATCAGGGACATTTGAACGTAGACTGGATATTAGAGGATACCAAGGAATTCTTGTTAATATTGTTCGATGTGATGATGGACCTGTAGTTATGTAAGAAAATGTTTATATTTTTACTACATGCCTAAGGAAGCATGTAGGGGTGAAATGACACAAGGTCTGGAATTAGCTTTAAGATAATTTGGCAAAAATGTGTGTTTAGCAATAAAGCAAATATGGCAAAATATTCCTAATTATTGAACATGGATGATGGGAATGTGTGGGAGAGCTCATAACGCCATTATCTCTCTTGTTGTATATATTTGAAAATTTTCAGGGGAAATTACAAATATATAACCTCCATTTCAGAATATAAATGGCCTGTCGCAATCGCCAAGGCTCAGCATCTGACCAGTTGCTCCATAGGGAAGATAAGAAAACTGGAAGTGAAGAAACCTTCCTGCTATAAATAAAGAGGAGTGAAGCAGCAGTGCTGGTGAGCCTGTGTGTTTAGTGTCTGATGGGCTGGTTGTTTGGTAGACATTACAAAAGTCATCTCAGGGTTTTGACAGTAGAATGCCATAGGAACATGTTTGTGTTTAGGTGTTGGTTGTATTTCCATTTTGAAAACCCCTTTACCCCTGTTTCTTCATGGGATTAAATACCCAGTATAAGGCTCCTTTCCCCAGTGAGGTTGGGATATGAAGGGAAGAAGGGGAGAGTAAAACTATCAGCCCCATCCCACCTGCTTTGAGTCCCTTTACCATAATGCTGCCAGAGTGAGCCTTCTTACAAACCAATATGATCCTGTATCCTCAATGGCTGCCCAGTCCATGCCAGATAAAATCCACACATCTGGACTAGATACATAGGACCCTACATGATCTGACAACTCTGAAAGCTGAGGATCAATTAGTTCTAAGAGGAAAATTAAGCTCTCAAGAAATAAAGGATAAGGATAAAGGAATTGTGTGTTTGAATACCAGTCCAACAAAAAATTATATAACAAACAGAAATTGAGTTAGCCTTCAGATATTACAGCAGCAATAAAATTCAGTTTGGAATTTTTAACAGACTGAGACAGTCTTAAGGAACTACTCAGCATTTTATTGCAAATTCATACTATGACTTAAAAGGTAATTGATAAGGTGATTGGCATGACAATTAAAAATATTATCTAGATATGTTGGAAATCCTTTCTATATCAAAAACCAAGTTCTCTCATATTACAACAGGACAAAATACTTTGAAGTTGCAAGTGCCTTGGAAACTTCAGGACACATGGATGCAAATATTTTCTTTTCATCAATGAAACAGAACCATACAAACAGAAATTTTCGGTGAAAAGTGAAGGACCTCCCAGATTGCAAAATTAGATCTCCTTGCTTGCAAAACTTACTTAACCATTCACCACCATCCACAATCAGTTTACCACCTCACAACAAGCTTTCTCCTGTCCTTGAAGGTCTATTTGGATTTGGGAGATAAAAGCATATGCAGTAAGTAAATATATACAAAGTGCTAAGTAAATCCAAATTATTTATTTGAAATGATTACCCAACGATCACTTTTTCCAAGTGTCTGTCTTACTACTAAAGCTTCCCTTTGGTTGGGCAACCACTGCATCTTCTGTGTTTCCAGTGTGTCCCTTCTTGCTGGAAGTAAATTGGTGTAAAATTAAGATTTTATTCAGGGACTTGGATTGTTCTCTCTCTTTTCTGAACAACTGTAAACTTATCTAACCTCTTCAATTAGAAATGATTATACTTTGAACTAGTTCTTTTAAGACTTTTCTTTACAAAACAAAAAAAGTATGTTTCTTAATAAGGGAAAATCATCTTCATATAGGAATTATGGTTATTTCTTGCAATAACACCAAAAGCACAGAAAGCAAAAGAAAATATAGATAAACTGGACTCCATCAAAATTAAAAACTTTTGTACATCAAAGAACACTGTCAAGAGAGTAAAAAAGACAGCTCACAGAATGGGAGAAAATATTTGCAAGTTAGTTATCTATTAAGAGATCAATATCCAGAATATTTAAAGAACTCGTACAGCTCAACAACGAAAATACAAGCAAACCAATTCAAAAATGGAAAAAGGACTTGAATAGGAATTTCTCTGAAAATGATATACAAATGGTCAATAAGCACATGAAAAGATGTCAACACCTCTAGCCATTAGAAAAATGCAAATCAACACCACAAAGAGATAACACTTCACTCATTAGGATGGCTATTATTTTTTAAAAGTGGAAGATAACAAGTGTGATGAGGATATGGAGAAACTGGAACGCCTCTGCATTGCTGGTGGGAATGTAAAATGGTACAGCCACTGCAGAAAACATTTTGGCATTTCCTCAAAAAATTAAAAATAGAATTACTGTATGATCCAGCAATTCCATTTTAGATATATACCCAAAAGAATTGAAAGTAGGGATTCAGATATTTGTACACCTATGTTCATAGCAGCACTGTTCACAATAACCAAAAGGTGAAACTAACCCAAGTGTCCATCGACAGATGAATGATAAACAAAATGGGGTATATACATACAACAGTACATTATTCAGCCCTAAAAAGGGAGGAAATTTTGATACATGCTACATGGATGAACCTTGAGGACATTATGCTGAGTGAAATAAACTGGTCATGAAAGGACAACTACTGTATGATTCCACTTATTTGAGATACTAGAATAGTCAAAGTTATAGAAATAGAAAGTGGAATGAATGGTGGTTACCAGGGGCTAATGGAAGAAGGGATGGGGTGTAACTGTTTAATGGATACAGAGTTTCAGCTTGAAAAGATGAGAAAATTCAGGAGATGGATGGGTGTGATTGCTGTACAACATTATGAATGTACTTAACGCCACTGAGTTGTACACTTAAAAATGGTTAAAATTTTTATGTTATGGTAATTTTAAAATGGTCATTTTTATGTTATATACATTTTACAATAAAAAAATAATAATAACATATTTTTAAGGAACTGGCCATTGTGTAACATCTGTGGTGTCCTACATGAAGCCAGTAATGCCAGACACACAGTGGGTTCCTAAAAAAGATTTGCTCAATGACAAAGTGAGAGAGTGGCATGGACATATATACACTACCAAACATAAAACAGATAGCTAGTGGGAAGCAGCTGCATAGCACAAGGAGGTCAGCTCGGTGGTTTGTGACCACCTAGAGGGGTGGGATAGGGAGGGTGGGAGGGAGGGAGATGCAAGAGGGAAGAGACATGGGAACATATGTATATGTATAACTGATTCACTTTGTTATAAAGCAGAAACTAACACACCATTGTAAAGCAATTATACTCCAATAAAGATGTTAAAAAAAAAAGATTTGCTCAATAATTAAGCAGCTGGTATGTTTCTCAGTTTACATGATCATTGTTTTCACATGCACAGGGAAGGGAAGGGAAGACAAAGGAGAAAAACATGTACTTAGTACCTACTATGTCCCAAACATTGGTAAAGGTTTAATTTACCATAATTCACTTAATCCCAAAAGTAAAATTTTGAATTTTACTTTTTTGAAGTTTACTTTTTAGAATTGTAAAATTAAAAAAAACTTCCCATCATAATCAGGACTTCATCTGGGTGTCTGCTTTACTTGCCATCAGTATTCTTAATGTATCGTGTCATCTTTATAATTATCACAAAGCCAACATGTGATGTGATTTTTGAGTCAGTTTCCTTCTAGGTGACTTTAGTAGTACAAGCCTAGCCCCACTGGCAACCACAGCCACAAGATTCAACTTGAGGCCCCATGAGGTAACTCTACAACACTGGACTTCTCAGGACTGTCTTCAGAGCTGCCCCCTAGCACCAGACAAATGAGCAGATAGAGAGACTCCTCATGAGTAGAACCCTGAATACATTTAATTATTCACTTTTGTAGTCAAGGTCTAGAGCCTGGCCATCTTGGCGGGAGGGGATAGTAGCAGAATGACAGTGAAGACTTATCAAAGATATATGGATCAGAGACTCTTTTAGCTCAGGCTGCTATAACAAAATACCATAGTCTAAGTGGCTTAAATGATAGACATTTATTTCTCACAGTTCTGGAGACTGGAAAGTCCAAGGTCAAGGTGGCAGCAGACTTGGTCACTGGTAACAGCCTGCTTCCTGAATTGCAGACCTTCTTGACGTGTACTCACAGGATGGAGAGAGACCTTTGGTCTCTCTTCCTCTTCTTATAAGGACAATAATGGCATCATAGGGAGCGCCCTGCAAGACTTCATCTAAACATAAGTAACCTCCCCAAAGGCGCCACCTCCAAATACCATCACATTGGAGGTTAGGATGTCAACATAAGAATTTGGGGAGGAACACAAATATTCAGTCCATGACAGAGACCCAAATCAAGAAGTTTGGCTTGGAAAAACTGGTGCCAAGAATATGATTCTATTATGTGTGGAAATATAGAAGTAACTGTGTACATTTTGCAGGCTTCATCTGTTTGTCTAGCATAACAAGAACAACAACAAACCCAAACGGCCTCTCAGTGTGCCTCAGACCAAATGGTTCCAGTTTCTTTAACTTTTACCTGTGTCAGCTTGAAATAAAAACAAAAGCATTGGAAAGAGACCCAAAGGACTTGAAGTCAAATCCCAACTCCACCACCTAATACACATGTGATCCTAGCAAGTTATTTCATCTCTTTGGATCTTGGTTTCATCATCTACAAAATGACAGCTTGCTGGAGGCATAGTTGTAGAAGCAGCCTGCCTAGAAACAAATACTGGCTTTCCAACCTACTAGCTCTAGGACAACAGGCAACCTCCTTACTTTCTCTGCACCTTAGTTTTCAAAGCTGGAAGATAAGGACAATAATTACATCAAACTAATGTGCTTAATGAGGATGAAATGAGTTAATGCTTGTAAAGTCTTTGGAACTATAAGTACATAAGATATGAATAAAAATTTTCCAGGATTATAGGTGCTCAAATTTCTCTTTTAAAAAAAAAATGGCCCCAGACATTTAAAAACATTTCAGAAATATTTCCTTCCATAAAACCTGCTACCAGAGGTGACTGAATATTTTAAACACAAACAAGACACCACAGTTTTGCCTTTGATAGGTGGATCTATTTAATATAAAATATAAACACAAAGTAAATTCTCTTAGTAGAAATTTTAAAGAAGTTTCAAGTTTAAATGATTTTCCATAGAGCTATCACCCAAGAATTCTTACAGAATTCCTGCTGCCAAATGAACAAAATATAAGCTTTTTAAACATGCTATTTAAATGTCCTAATTCTTTGGAAAGATTCCTTTTAGTTAATTTCCAAGCTTGAATAATAAAGAGGTATTGCTTCAGGAAAGAAAAGAGAAGCCACATGGCTATTACCTGTTGACATGTCTGTCAAAGTAGGATGTTATGTCTGAGATAAAGTACTGCAGGCCTGACTGGTTCTATTGTCTGGAGTAAAATGATGAAGAATGGGAGCCAATGCACAAGGATGCCAAGGATTGAGCAATGAAGGGAAGCTCTAATATAATCAGAGGTTCTTCTCTTGTCTCTGCTCTACAACCCTACCCCTGCCCCTATTCCTGCCATGGTTTCCAAAACTACAAGCTCAATAAAATCTTTGGTTGTTCATTCTTGATGTGTTCCTTCAGCTGGCAAATCACAATAGCTGATAATAGATAATCCACTAATAGATTCAGGGGTTTCTATTTGTGGCCACAAAACAAAGTAAATGGCAAACCTACAATTTTGTCAAGCTCATCAGGCAGATATATCCTGTTGAATATGTAAGAATCCCAGAAAAAAACACTTTGGGGAAAATTTCAAAGATTACTATTTAGTTGACAAATTGCTGTTGAATCCCCTGCTCTGTTCAGGAACAGGACAACATCTCTCAATACAGCATTAACTCAGAACTGGTTCCAACTCAGATTATTGAATCCCTATGTTGAAATGATAATTTCAAGTCTAAATTTAAAGGAATAGAGGTTAAATGAAAGTATTCACCAATTTGGGTTTTCATTTCAATTGACATATTATTTACTCATGACAAATTCCACATTCCTGGATCTTTTGCTTCCAAAACTGCAGAGAAAACCACTTGTTAACAGAATAGAAGCAATTAGAGTCAATGAGGCAGGAAGAAGTAGGGGAGTCCAGGACTAGAAGCAAATGATTTGTCAACATAAGTGGACACACAAGCCCTTGTTAAATTTTCTCATGATTTATCCCAGACAGAGTTACAAGGAACCAGTGAAAACACTTTTGGCAAACTTTGAAAAATTAAGTTACTGAGAAGGTCACTTGATCTTGTGGATGGATTATGAAAAGAATGAAAAGGGTGTGTGTTCACGTAAAGGTTAGCTGACTCTAGTTCAGTGGCAAAATCAATTAACCCTGAACTGACTCATATTGGGCCAGCAAGACTTAAAGTATCAGAGAGTCAGGAGTTCTTTAAAAGTCAGTTAACTGATTTAAAATGCTGAGTTGACTAAGATCTTTTCCTCAGTTACACTGAGCCCTTCTGCAATGCCCTCTTAATAACATATTTTTCAGATAGCTGCTCTGATTACCCCAGCTGAGACTGATTAATTCCTTACTAATCAGAACTCAACACTTTCTTAGAAACAATAATGTTGCCCTTATCTTCCTCTATTTTATAGTTATTTGGGTTTTTTTCCTGAGGGCAGGAGCCATGTCTTATTTTTTCTTTATTTTTCATAATGCCTTATGTATAGTAGGCACCTAAACTATTAACTGAACCAATGGCTTCTATTTTCCAGACATGTTCCATTATGTAGAAAGATCTCTAACCATCATAATGCAGAGGAAGGATTGGCAAGAATCCAAATTTCTCTTAAATTTTATTTTTAATGCACTTGCCGTCCTACTTATATTGTATTGATACTTAGGCTAATCATAAAAATGCTTGATTTTCCAGAGTACACAACTGTCAGAAGGAGGAAAATATACCAGAAGAATGCTATAAGTGACAAGAAGAAATCATTTTGGAATTAAAACTCTTCCCTAGGTATTGTAGGTCATGTTCCCTGGGGAAAAGAATGGTGGAGATTTCTATCAAGATTTCATTGGTCTCAGGAACGTCTATAAGCGGGTGAAGAACGAAGGATCAGACAGAAGGAGAAACTGAACTGTGATACAGAAACAACAGAGTTCTTGCCAAATACCATGGGGAGCTCAGGGGCTATAATAAACCATCAGAGTTGTTGCAGATGGAAGCAAGGGAGCCCAGGACATTTTGCACAGCATTTAGTCATTGGATGCAGGCTATTTCCAAACAGCAAGTATAGACTTGGGCAAAGAAGCACCCTTAGGCTGAGGACAATGCCCAAAGAGGGACTTGTGTGAAAGCTGTCAGTGGCCAATACTCTAGGGAGCTGAGGAAATGAGTGCCTCAGTCTTGAAGTGGGGAATCTAGGTGGTGCACCACAGTATCCCCTACACAAGGTAATCTACAAAGTGATCCACATATATGGCCAATGAAGTGAATGTATATATAAATAAATCAGCACTGCTATTTAACCAAGAAAGTCAAGTTAACAAAGTCATGGACATTTTTTATATTATTTTGGGAGATTATTGAGAAAATGTGGGATCAAAAATGTAACTTCTATCATTTCTTCACCCAACATCTAGTTATAGGGGAAATATCACCTTACATAAGTGATTTAGTTAAATGAAATTAAGAATGCCTGGATCCATTGCTTTCCCAAAGAGACTGATATGAACAGACACACTCTTTATTCAGATTTATGACATATTGCTAACACTGGAATAAGGTGAAATAGGGTTATCGGATTATAGTTAGGAATATATATAACCAACCTAGAAGTAATGGACAAATTCTTATAAAGGTACAATCTCCCAAGACTGAACCAGGAAGAAATAGAAAATATTAACAGACCAATTACCAGTAACGAAATTGAATCAGTAATTTAAAAACACCCAGCAAACAAAAGTCCAGGACCAGATGTCTTCACAGGTGGATTCTACCAAACATTTAGAGAAGAGTTAACACCTACTCTTCTCAAAGTATTCCAAAAAATTGCAGAGGAAGGAACACTTGCAAACTCATTCTATGAGGCCAGCATCACCCTGATACCAAAACTAAACAAAGATATCACAAAAGAAGAAACTTACAGGCCAATATCACTGACGAACATAGATGCAAAAATTCTCAATAAAATACTAACAAATTGAATTCAATAATACATTAAAAGGATTATACACCATGAGTAAGTGAGATTTATCCCAGGGATACAAGGATTTTTCAATATCTGCAAATTGGATCAATGTGACACATTACATTAACAAACTGAAGAATAAAAACAATATTATCATCTCAATAGATGCAGAAAAAAGTTTTTACAAAATTCAACATCCATTTATGATAAAAACTCTCCAGAAAGCGGGCAGAGAGGGAACATATCTCAACATAATAAAGGCCATATATGACAAACCCACAGCTAGCATCATATTCAATGGTGAAAAGCTGAAAGCATTTCCTCTAAGATCAGAACAAGACAAAGATGTCCACTTTTATTCAACATAGTTTTGGATGACCTAGCCATAGAAATCAGAAGAAATAAAAGGAATTCAAATTGGAAAGGAAAAACTAAAACTGTCACTGTTTTCAGGTGACACGATACTATACATAGAAAAATCCTAAAGATGCCACCAGAAAACTACTAGCACCCATCAATGAATTTGGTAAAGTTGCAGGATACAAAAATAATATATGGAAATCTGTTGCATTTTTATAAATTAGCAATGAACTATTGAAAGATAAAGGAAGGAAACAATCCCATTTACCATCACATCAAAAAGAATAAAATACCTAGGGGCTTCCCTGGTGGCGCAGTGGTTCAGAGTCCGCCTGCCGATGCAGGGCACATGGGTTTGTGCCCCGGTCCATGAGGATCCCACATGCCATGGAGTGGCTAGGCCCGTGAGCCATGGCTGCTGAGCCTGCACGTCCAGAGCCTCTGCTCCCCGGAGGGAGAGGCCACAATGGTGAGAGGCCCACGTACCGCAAAAAAAAAAAAAAAAAGGAATAAAATACCTAGGAAAAAACCTACCTAAGGAGGCAAAAGACCTGTACTCTAAAAACTATAAGACACTGAGGAAAGAAATTGAAGATGACACAAACAGATGAAAAGATATACTGTGTTCTTTGATTGGAAGAATTGATATTGTTAAAATGACTATACTATCCAAGTCAATCTATTGATTCAATGCAGTTCCTATCAAAATACCAATGGTATTTTTCACTGAACAAGAATAAATAATTTTAAAATCTGTATGGAAACACAAAAGACCCTGAATAGCCAAAATAATCTTGAAAAAGAACAGAGCTGGAAGAGTCATACTTCCTGACTTCAGCCTATACAACAGAACGACAGTAATCAAAACAGTATGGTACTGTACTGGCATAAAAGCAGACACATAGATCAATGGAACAGAATAGAGAACCCAGAAATAAACCCATACATTTATGGTCAATTAATCTATGACAAAGGAGGCAAGAATATACATTGGAGAAAAGACAGTCTCTTCAATATGTGGTGCTGGGAAAACTGGACAGCTACATGTAAAAGAATGAAATTAGAACATTCTCTAACACCTTATACAAAAATAATAAAAATGGATTAAAGACCTAAATGTATGACCTGAAACCATAAAACTCCTAGAGGAAAACATGTGCAGAACACTCTTTGACATAAATCACAGCAATATTTTTTGGATCCATCTTCTAAAGTAAAAGAAAGAATAGCAAAAATAAACAAATGAGATCTAATTAAACTTAAAAGCTGTTGCACAGCAAAGGAAGCAGTCAGGTTTCCCTGGTGGTGCAGTGGTTGAGAGTCTGCCTGCCGATGCAGGGGACATGGGTTCATGCCCCAGTCCGGGAAGATCCCACATGCCGCGGAGCAGCCGGGCCCGTGAACCATGGCTGCTGAGCCTGTGTGTCCGGAGCCTGTGCTCCGCAAAAAAAAAAAAAAAGAAAAGTCAACAAAATAAAAAGACAACCTAAGAATGGGAGAAAATATTTGCAAATGATATGACCAACAAGGGATTAATATCCAACATATATATACAGCTCATACAACTTAACATCAGAAAACAAACAACCTGATTAAAAACTTGGCAGAACTGAATAGACACTTTTCCAGAGAGGAAATGCAAATGACCAACAGACATATGAAAATATGCTCAACAATGCTAATCATCAGGGAAATGCAAATCAAAACCACAATGAGATATCACATCACATCTGTCAGAATAACTATCATCAAAAAGTCCACAAATAACAAGTGTTGGTGAAGATGTGAGAAAAGGGAACCCTCGTATACTGTTGGTGGGAGTGTAAACTGGTGCAGCCACTGTGGAAAACAGTATGGAGGTTTCTTAAAAAACTAAAAATAGAACTACTGTATGACCCAGTAATTCCACTCCTGGGTATATATCCAGAAAAGAAAAACAAGAACACTAATTTGAAAAGATACATACACCTCCCTGTTCATAGCAGCATTGTTTACAACAAATTCACAACTTTTAAAGTTATGTTTCATTTATAGTTATTATAAAATATTGGCTATATTCCCCATGTTGTACAATATATCCTTGTAGTTTATTTTATACATAATAGTTTATACCTCTTACTCTCCTACCCCTATACTCTCACTCCCCTCTTCCCTCTCCCCACTGGTAACCACTAGTTTGTTCTCTATATCTGTGAATCTGCTTCTTTTTAGTTATATTTGCTATTTTGAAAATAACTATTAGTTTGTTGTATTTTTAGATTCTACATATAAGTGACATTGTACAGTATTTTTCTTTCTCTGTCAGATTTATTTCATTTAGCTTCCCCCACCAAAGCTAGTCCATAAAGTCTAGAAGAGGTACTTGCTACAGACATCAACACAAGTGTTCATTACTAGATGGGAGGAATCCTTCTGCAATGTATACATATATCAAATCATGATGATGTACACTTTTAGTATCTTATAATTTTCTTTCTTAATTATACCTCAGTAAAGCTGAAAAACTGAAGGGGATATAAAGTCTTTCTCAGACAAACAAAACTGTGTATTCATCACCACTAGACCTGTCTTACAGGAAATGTTTGAGGAGCTTCTGGGAAGATGGAGGAAGAGTAGGACACGGAGATCACCTTCCTCCCAAAAGATACACCAGAAATACATCTACACGTGGAACAACTCCTACAGAACACCTACTGAATGCTGGCTGAAGACCTCAGACCTCCCAAAAGGCAAGAAAACCCCCATGTACCTGGGTAGGGCAAACGAAAAAATAAAAAACAGAGACAAAAGAATAGGGACGGGACCTGCACCAGTGGGAGGGAGCTGTGAAGGAGGAAAGGTTTCCACACACTAGGAAGCCCGTTCACGGGCAGAGTCTGTGGGTGGAGGAGCGGGAAAGCTTCGGAGCCGCAGAGGAGAGCACAGCAACAGGGGTGTAGTGGGCAAAGCGGAGATATTCCCGCACAGGGGATCAGGGCCGACCAGCACTCACAAGTCCGAGAGGCTTGTCTGCTCCTCCGCCGGGGCCGGCAGGGCTGGGAGTTGAGGCTCGGGCTTCGGTCAGAGTGCCGGGAGAGGACTGGGGTTGGCGGTGGGAACACACCATGCAGGGAGTTAGTGCGCCCCGGCTACCCGGGAGGGAGTCCGGGGAAAAGTCTGGACCTGCCAAAGAGGCAAGAGACTTTTTTTTTCCCTCTTGGTTTACTGGTGAGGAGAGGGGATTAAGAGCCCGGCTTAAAGGAGCTCCAGAGACGGGCACGAGCCGCAGCAAAAAGCGCGGACCCCAGAGACGGGCATGAGACGCTAAGGCTGCTGCAGCCGCCACCAAGAAGCCTGTGTGTGAGCACAGGTCACTATCCACACCCCACTTCCGGGGAGCCTGTGCAGCCCGCCACTGCCAGGGTCCCAGGATCCAGGGACAACTCCCCCGGGAGAACGCACGGCGTGCCTCAGGCTGGTGCAATGTCACGCCTGGCTCTGCCGGTGCAGGCTGGTCCCACACTCC
>NW_020174703.1:7034775-7036887 GCF_003031525.2 Neophocaena asiaeorientalis asiaeorientalis | reverse complement strand
TTTATTATATTTTATCTTACTTTATTTTATTTTACTTAATCTTCTTTCTTTCTTTTTTTCCTTCCTTCTCTCCTTCCTTCCTTCATTCACCCCTCCCTCCCTCCCTCGCTCACTCCTTTCTTTCTTTCTTTATATCTTTCTACTTCTACTAATTCTTTCTTTCTACTTTGTCTGTATAGCTTTGCTTCCACCATTTCTCCTAGGGTTCTACCCGTCCGTTTTGTTTGTTTTTTTTTTTTTGCTTAATATTTATTTTTTTTTTTAATAACTTCATTTTATTTTACTTTATCTTCTTTCTTTCTTTTTATTATATTTTATCTTACTTTATTTTATTTTACTTAATCTTCTTTCTTTCTTTTTTTCCTTCCTTCTCTCCTTCCTTCCTTCATTCACCCCTCCCTCCCTCCCTCGCTCACTCCTTTCTTTCTTTCTTTATATCTTTCTACTTCTACTAATTCTTTCTTTCTACTTTTTCTCCCTTTTATTCTGAGCCGTGTGGATGAAGGCATCTTGGTGCTTCAGCCAGTAGTCAGTGCTGTACCTCTGAGTACCTCTGGGAGAGCCAACTTCAGGACACTGGTCCACAAGAGACCTCCTGGCTCCACATAATATCAAACACCAAAAATCTCCCAGAGATCTCCATCTCAACACCAGCACCCAGCTTCACTCAACGACCAGCAAGCTACAGTGCTGGACACCCTATGCCAAACAACTAGCAAGACAGGAACACAACCCCACCCATTAGCAGAGAGGCTGCCTAAAATCATAATAAGGCCACAGACACCCCAAAACACACCACCAGACGTGGACCTGTCCACCAGAAAGACAAGATCCAGCCTCATCCACCAGAAAACAGGCACTAGTACCCTCCACCAGGAAGCCTACACAACCCACTGAACCAACTTTAGCCCCTGGGGACAGAAACCAAAATCAATGGGAACTACGAACCTGCAACCTGCAAAAAGGAGACCCCAAACACAAAAATAAAAGCAAAATGAGAAGACAGAAAAACACACCGCAGATGAAGGAGCAAGATAAAAACCCACCAGACCTAACAAATGAAGAGGAAATAGGCAGTCTACCTGAAAAAGAATTTAGAATAATGATAGTAAAGATGATCCAAAATCTTGGAAATAAAATAGACAAAATGCAAGAAACACTGAACAAGGACCTAGAAGAACTAAAGCCAAAACAAACAATGATGACAAACACAATAAATGAAATTAAAAATACTCTAGATGGGATCAATAGCAGAATACCTGAGGCAGAAGAATGGGTAAGTGACCTGGAAGATAAAAGAGTGGAAAAAACTACTGCAGAGCAGAATAAAGAAAAAAGAATGAAAAGAACTGAGGACAGTCTCAGAGACCTCTGGGACAACATTAAATGCACCAACATTCGAATTATAGGAGTCCAAGAAGAAGAAGAGAAAAAGAAAGGGACTGAGAAAATATTTGAAGAGATTATAGTTGATAACTTCCCTAATATGGGAAAGGAAATAGTTAATCAAGTCCAGGAAGCACAGAAAGTCCCATACAGGATAAATCCAAGGAGAAACACGCCAAGACACATATTAATCAAACTGTCAAAAATTAAATACAAAGAAAACATATTAAAAGCAGCAAGGGAAAGACAACAAATAACACAAAAAGGAATCCCATAAGGTTAACCGCTGATCTCTCAGCAGAAACTCTGCAAGCCAGAAGGGACTGGCAGGACATATTTAAAGTGATGTAGGAGAAAAACCTGCAACCAAGATTACTCTACCCAGCAAGGATCTCATTCAGATTTGATGGAGAAATTAAAACCTTTACAGACAAGCAAAAGCTGAGAGAATTCAGCACCACAAAACCAGCTTTACAACAACTGCTAAAGGAACTTCTCTAGGCAAGAGACAAAAGAGAAGGAAAAGACCTACATTAACGAACCAAAAACAATTTTAAAAATTGGAATAGGAACATGCATATCAATAGTTGCCTTAAACATAAATGGACTAAATGCTCGCACCAAAAGACACAGATGGGCTGAATGGATACAAAAACAAGACCCATATATTTGCTGTGTACAAGAGACCCACTTCAGACTTAGAGACACATACAGACTGTAAGTAAG
>NW_020174703.1:7030189-7033500 GCF_003031525.2 Neophocaena asiaeorientalis asiaeorientalis | reverse complement strand
ATTTTTCACAGAACTAGAACAAAAAATTTCACAATTTCTATGGAAACACAAAAGACCCTGAATAGCCAAAGCAATCTTGAGAACGAAAAGTGGAGCTTGAGGAATCAGTTTCCCTGCCTTTTGACTATACTACAAAGCTACAGTAATCAAGACAGTATGGTACTGCCACAAAATAAGATAGATCAATGCAACAGGAAAGAAACCCCAGAGATAAAGCCACGCACATATGGTCACCTTATCTTTGATAAAGGAGGCAGGAATGTACAGTGGAGAAAGCATAGCCTCTTCAATAAGTGGTGCTGGGAAAACTGAATAGCTACATGTAAAAGTATGAGATTAGATCACTTCCTAACACCATAGACAAAAATAAGCTCAAAATGGATTAAAGACCTAAATGTAAGGCCAGAAACTATCAAACTCTTTGAGGGAAACATAGGCAGAACACTTTATGACATAAATCACAGCATGATCCTTTTTCACCCACCTCCTAGAGAAACGGAAATAAAAACAAAAATAAACAAATGGGACCTAATGCAACTTCAAAGCTTTTGCACAGCAAAGGAAACCATAAACAAGACCAAAAGACAACCCTCAGAATGGGAGAATATATTTGCAAATGAAGCAACTGACAAAGGATTAATCTCCAAAATTTATAAGCAGCTCATGCAGCTCAATAACAAAAAAACAAACAACCCAATCCAAAAATGGGCAGAAGACCTAAGCAGACATTTCTCCAAAGATATACAGACTGCCAACAGACACATGAATGACTGCTCAACGTCATTAATTATTAGAGAAATGCAAATCAAAACTACAGTGAGATATCATCTCAAACCAGTCAGAATGGTCATCATCAAAAAATCTAGAAACAATAAATGCTGGAGAGGGTGTGGAGAAAAGGGAACACTCTTGCACTGTTGGTGGGAATGTAAATTAATACAGCCACTATGGAGAACAATATGGAGGTTCCTTAAAAAACTACAAATAGAACTACCATATGACCCAGCAATCCCACTACTGGGCATATACCCTGAGAAAACCATAATTCAAAAAGAGTCATGTACCAAAATGTTCATTGCAGCTCTATTTACAATAGCCCGGAGATGGAAACAACCTAAGTGTCCATCATCGGATGAATGGATAAAGAAGATGTGGCACATATATACAATGGAATATTACTCAGACATAAAAAGAAATGAAATTGAGCTGTTTGTAATGAGGTGGGTAGACCTAGAGTCTGTCATACAGAGTGAAGTAAGTCAGAAAGAGAAAGACAAATACCGTATGCTAACACATATATATGGAATTTAAGAAAAAAAAATGTCATGAAGAACCTAGGGGTAAGACAGGAATAAAGACACAGACCTACTAGAGAATGGACTTGAGGATATGGGGAGGGGGAAGGGTAAGCTGTGACAAAGTGAGAGAGTGGCATGGACATATATACACTACCAAACGTAAAATAGATAGCTAGTGGGAAGCAGCCGCATAGCACAGGGAGATCAGCTCGGTGCTTTGTGACCACCTAGAGGGGTGGGATAGGGAGGGTGGGAGGGAGGGAGACACAAGAGGGAAGAGATATGGGAACATATGTATGTGTATAACTGATTCACTTTGTTATAAAGCAGAAACTAACACATCATTGTAAAGCAATTATACTCCAATAAAGATGTAATATATATATTTTTTTTTTAGAAAAAAAAAAGAAAGATTTGTGCTCTTCAAATTGAAATGAAAACACCAAACAGCAACATGAAAGCATAAATCTCACTGACAAAAGTAAAGATATGACTAATGCAGAATGATTTAGCACTGTTGTGGTGGTGTCTAAATTACTTTTAACCCTAATGTAACAGTAAAAAGATAAAAGTTATTAATGGATACACAATATAAAAAAAGCAAACTTTGACTATAAGAACACAAAATGTGTGGGAGAAAGGAGTAAAAGTATGGAGTTTTGTTTGTGATTAAATTTAAGTTATTAATGTATAAGAGATGGTTATAACTACAAGATATTTTATGTAAGCCTCAAGCTAACCATGAAGAAAAAACCCTATAGTAGGTAAACAAAAGATAAAGAGAAAAGAATCAAAATAATCACCACAAAAATCATCAAATACAAAGGAAGACACCAAGTGGAGAAGAGAAAGCAAAAACAACTGCAAAACAGACATAACAATTAATAAAATGGAAATAGTAAGTCATTACCCATCAGTAATTACTTTAAATTTAAATGAGTAAAACTTCCCAATCAAAAGGCATAAAGTGCCTGAATGGATTAAAAAACCAGGTCTAGTGATATTCTGTCTACAAGAGATTCACTTTAGACTTAAAGACATGCATATCTGAAAGTGAAGAGATGAAGAAAGATATTTTATGCAAATAATAATAAAAGGAAAGCAGGAGAAAATAAACTTTAAGTCAAAAACTGTCTCTAGAGACAAAGAAGGTCATTATATAATGATAAAAGTGTCAATTCAACAGGAGGATATAACAATTATAAATACATAAGCACCCAACATCAGAGCAGCTAAATACATAAAGCGAATATTAACAAATCTAAAAGGAGAAATTGACAGCAATACAATAATAGTATAAGACCTAAACAATCCACATAAAATAATTGATAGAACACACAGACAGAAGATCAATAAAGAAATAACTAACTTGAACACTGTAGACCGAATGAACTTAACAGACATATATAAAGAACTTTCCAACCCAACAGGAGAAGAATACACATTCTTTTCAAACACAGAACATTATTCAGGATAGATCACATTAGGTCACAAAAGCAAGTGTTAACAAATTTAAGATCAAAATCATTCCAAGTACCTTTTCTGACAATAAGGGAATGAAACTATAAATCAATAACATCTAGACAATGGAAAATTTTACAAATATATGGAAAATAAACAATACACTAGAATGACAATTGGTTCAAAGAACAAATCAAAAGAGAATTTTAGATATACCTTGAGAGAATGAAAATGAAAACATATCAAAGCTTTTGGGATACAGCAAAAGCAGTAATAAGAGGGAAGGAAATAATAAAGATTATAGCAGAATTAAATCAGATAGATAATAGAAAACCGATAGAAAAAAATCAACAGAACTAAAAGTTGATATTTTGAAAAGATAAACAAACCCTTACCTATATTAATAAAAAAGAGAAAATACTCAACTAAATAAAATCAGAAATGAAAGAGGAGATATTACAACAGACACCTCAGAAATAAAAAGGATAAAGGAGGGCTTCCCTGGCGGCGCAGTGGTTGAGAGTCCGCCTGCCGATGCAGGGGACATGGGTT
>NW_020174703.1:7026773-7030169 GCF_003031525.2 Neophocaena asiaeorientalis asiaeorientalis | reverse complement strand
AAAAAAAAAAAAAAAGGATAAAGGAACTATTATGAACAATTATACACCAGTGAAGATGATAACCTAAAAGAAACATATAAGTTCCTAGAAATATACAACTTACCAAAGCTGAATCAAGAAGAAATAGAGGACTTCCCTGATGGCACAGTGGTTAAGAATCTGCCTGCCAATGCAGGGAACATGGGTTTGAGCCCTGGTCCAGGAAGATCCCACATGCCACGGATCAACTAAGCCCGTGCACTACAACTACTGAGCCTGCACTCTAGAATCCACAGGCCACAACTATTGAGCCCACATGCCACAACTACTGAAACCCACATGCCTAGAACCCATGCTGTGCAACAAGAGAAGCCACCACAATGAGAAGTCTGCACACCACAATGAAGAGTAGCCCCCGCTTGCTGCAACTGGAGAAAGCCCATGCACAGCAATGAAGACCCAATGCAGCCAAAAATAAATAAATAAATTTATAAAAAAAAAAAAAAAGAAAGAAGAAGAAATAGAAAGCCTGAACAGATCAATAACAAGTAAGGAGATTGAATCAGTAATCAGAAATCTTCCAACAAAGAAAAGCCCAGGACCAGATGGTTTCATAGGTGAGTTCTACCAAACATTCAAAGAAGAATTAATACCAAATGTTTTTAAACTCTTCCAAAAACTATAAAAAGACTTCCAAATTCATTTTATGAGACCATCATCATGCTTATACCAAAACCAAACAAAGCTACCACAAGAAAACTATGAGCCAACTCCCCTGATGAACATATACGCAAAAATCCACAATAAAATACTAGCAAACTGAATTAAACAGCACATTAAAAGGGTCACAAACCATGACTAAGTGGGATTTAAAACTGGGAAGCAAGGATGGTTCAATATTTGCAACTCAGTTGTCCATTGATGAATGAATAACACCAAATTAACAAAATGAAAGAAAAAAAGTATATGATCATTTCTTAAGAAAAGCATTTAACAAAGTTAAACACTTCCATGTTTAAAACTCAACAATATAGTTATAAAAGGAACTTACCTCAACACAATAGAGGCCGCACATGAAAAGCCACACTAACATCACAATCAATAGGGAAATGTTGCAAGTTTTTCCTATCAAGATCTGGTACAAGGCAAGGTTGCCCATTCTCACCTCTTCTTCTCAACATATTACTGGAAGTCCTAGCCAGAGCAATTAGACAAGAAAAGAAAAGGCATCCTAATCAGAAAGGAAGAAGTATAAGTATCCCTACTTACAGATGACATAATCAAATATGTAGAAAACTAATTGCTCAACATAAAACAGATAGAAATAATAAATTCAGTAAAGTTGTAGGATAAAAAATCAACATACAAAATCCAGTCACATTTCCATACACAAACAATGAACAATCCAAATAGAAAATTGAGAAAACAATTTCTTTCACAATAACAACAAAAATAACAAAACACTTAGGATTAGACTTAACTAAAGAAGTGAAAGATTTGTACACTCAAAAATATAAAACATTGATGAAGGAAATTTTAAAAGACACAGATAAATGGAAAGATATTCCATGCACACGGATCTGAATAATTAATATTGTTAAGTGTCCATACTACCCACTACAGATTTAACGCAATCCCTATCAAAATACCAGTGTCATTCTTTACAGAAATATAAAAATAATTCTAAAATTCATATGGAACCACAAAAGAATTCAAACAGCCAAAGCCAAAGAACAAAGCTGGAGACACCATACTTCCTGATATCCAAATATATTACAAAGCTACAGTAATAAAAACAGTATGGCACTGACATAAAAGCAGATATATAAACCAGTGCAACAGAATAGACAGCCCAGAAGTAAATCCACTTCTGTATAGTCAATAGATCTTCAACAAGGCTGTCAAGAATATACAATGGGGAAATGATAGTCTCTTCAGTAAATAGTGTTTGGAAAACTGAATATCCACATGCAGAACAATGAAATTGGACTCATATCTCATGCCATATACAAAAGCAAACTTAAAATGGATTAAAGACTTAAGCATAAGACCTGAAACCATAAAACTGTTAGAAGAAAACATGGGGGGAAAGCTTCTTAACATTGTGTCTGGGCAATGCTATTTTGGATATAACACAAAAATCATAGGCAACAAAAGCAAAAAAAGACATGTGTGATTGCATCAAACTGAAAAGCTTCCATACAGCAGAGGAAACATCAACAAAATGAAAATGCAACACATGCAATGGGAGAAAATATTTACAAACCACATATCTGATAAGGGGTTAATATCCAAATATATAAGGAATTCATACAACTCAATAGCAAAAAAAAAAAAAAAAATTTAATGGGCAAAGGACCTGAGAAGACATTTCTTGAAAGAAGACATATAAATAGCCAAGAGGAACATGAAAAAGTGCTCTGTATCTCTAATCATCAGAGAAATGCAAATCAAAATCACAATGTTTTCATTTATTTACAATGAAAACAAGTGAGAGTTTTCATACCTGTTAGAATGGCTATTAATTGAAAGACAAGAAATAACAAATGTTGGCAAGAATGTAGAGAATGGGAATGTTTATACACTATTGATGGGAATGTAAATTGGTACAGCCATTTTCAAAAACAGTATGGATGTTCCTCAAAAAATTAAAAATAGAATTACCTTATGATCCAGCAATCCCACTTCTGAGTATATATCTAATGGAAAGGAAATCAGTATCTCAAAGAAATGTATGCTCTCTCATGTTCATTGCAGCATTATTCACAATAGCTATGATATGGAAATAACCTAAATGTCCATTGATGGGTGAATGCATAAAGCAAAAGTGGTATTTGTATTATACACAACGGAATATTATTCAGCCTTACAGGGGAAGGAAATCCTGACATTTACAACAACATGCATGAACCTGGAGAACATTATGCTAAGTGATATAAGCCAGAAACAGAAAGACAAATATTGCATGATCTCACATATGTGTGGAATCTAAGATAGTCACATTCATAGAAGTAGAGAGTAGAATGGTGGTTGCCAGGTCTCAGGAGAGGGGAAAATGGGGAGATATTGGTCAAACGGTACAAAGTTTCAGTTATGCAAAACGAACAAGTTCTAAAGATCTAATGTATACCAATGTGAACATAGTTACCAATACTATATTGTATACTTGAAATTCGCCAAGAGAGTAGATCTTAAGTATTCTCACTATAAAAAGGAAGGAAGGGGCATCCCTGGTGGCGCAGTGCTTGAGAGTGCGTCTGCCGATGCAGGGGACACAGGTTCGTGCCCCGGTCTGGGAAGATCCCACATGCCAGGGAGCGGCTGGGCCCGTGAGCCATGGCCGCTAAGCCTGCGCGTCCGGAGCCTGTGCTCCACAATGGGAGAGGCCACAACAGTGAGAGGCCCGCATACCGCAAA
>NW_020174703.1:6952448-7026639 GCF_003031525.2 Neophocaena asiaeorientalis asiaeorientalis | reverse complement strand
CCAAAAAAAAAAAAAAAAAAAAAAAGGAAGGAAGGGATAACTATTTGAGTGATGGATATGTTAATTTACTTGATTGTGGCAATTATTTCACAATGTATACCTATATCAAAACATACATTGTCATACACCTTAAATATACACAATTTCTATTTGTCAATTATACCTTAATAAAGATGGGGGCAAAAAGATCATGGTGCTATTACATAGAATTATATGTGGAATATAGCTTAGCACAATGCTTCATAATCATACTGATTAAGGAATCAGTAAATACCAAATAGTATATTTGAAGATATTGTAAATTTGAAGAAATATGTTCAACCTTCAGTGAAGTATGTTCTATGGAAGAGATCCAAGAAAACCATCTTCTGAAAGGTTATGAAATATCCCAAAACCCCATGATACTGTGAAACATTGGTCAGCCCCTGTTGTCCTAGGGCAACATATTCTTGTATCATAGTTTCATACTTTTTAGCTCACAATTCATCTAAAAGATCTTTTAAAAACTATGTATCACATATTTTACTTTTTATTATAGGGTTTTGAATTTTGTTTCTAATTATTAGGAAAGAGAAATGTATACATTTCATGAAATAAATGAGGTCTGACTAATTAGAATAAATATTTCATAATATGATTTGATGAACTAGGTTTTAACTCTTATTGAATGAAGTGCAGCTGGTCTGTGAACACATCTCAGAAACAGCCATTGCTTATGCAAGAATTAGAGTTAATTTCTTGACTCTACAAGACTGGGTTGGAAATTTAGTAAAATACATTTAACTAGTCTGTCATACTTTTCAAAGAAAGCCCCGTACTCATAGCTCTCCCGGTGGGCTTTATCTCTGAACTATCGTTTGGTGGGAGAACCACTACTCATATCTCAGTGGCCTTTATAGAAACATCAAAAGGAAAGTGACTTAAATTAAGCTGCCCTGAAGCTGACTCTCCCATTTCTCAAGATTTTCCTGTGCATTTTGACTTCCTGTGTTTAACTCAGCCCATCACTAGAGTCTTCTTTCAGTGAACTTCTTTCACTCTGGGGGAAAATGGAAGGATGATAATTTCCCATATGGTCAATGAACAGAAAGCACTATCTATGTATTTATAGCCTGTTTGAACAGGACAGAGAGAAAAAAAAAACAAAAAACAGAGGGGATGGAGATTTTTTTTAAGTGCTATAACTGCTCCATAAGATCACCGGTTCTTGGGTTGTAGAGGAAATTTTGACAGAATATGAAACTTAATTGATTGTTATCAAAAGATTATGCAGGTAACTTTAAAACTGTTAGTCAACATTCACACCCGCCAATTCTCCTAAACCAATATCCTGAAAAGAGCTGAAATTTACCTTTCTGTTATCATGAAGTAAATGTCACAGAATTCTTGAGCTAGAAGCTTTTTGAAAATACCTAACTCACTACTTCATTTTCAGGTGCCAAGAAAATATGAGAAGTTTTTAACAAATCTTTTAAAAATACATTATCATTGTATTATCATTGCAAATAAATGAAAACAAATGATATATAGTGCAGCAAGTAAATAGGAAATAAAAGAAGACTCTCTTCTGATGCACTCTTCCTGCTGAGGTAGATATTAAGGGTATTTTTTTCCACAGCCAGGTTGCAAAGTGCTGGTACAGCAGAAACTTTTTGTTTAAAAAAATGCTAGTCACAGTATTTACTGTAAAAGGTAACTGGGATGTGATAGGATTTTGTTATCCAATTAGATGAAATTATTAAAATTCTAGGGAGTCTATGAGTAGTTTAATTAAACTGCTAATGGAGGGACATTCTAAATGACAGAATCATAGAATAGTAGACTTCAAAAGGACCTTTGAGATCATATAATCTGAGCCTTCAACTGACACGTAACAAAACTTAGAGTCAGAAACGTTAAATAATTTGTCCCAGGTAAAAGAGTGGCAGTGCTTGAAATACAACTTCTGATCATTCTGAGTGTCATGTTCTCCAACCATAAAATAAATATAATTTATTTATATGTTATCTGGCCTGCTCACCTCATTGGTTGGTTGTGAAGTTTAAAATGAAGTAATATAGATGAATGCACTATTTTAAAGTTACCTAAACATCGCAATGAAATGTAAGGCAGTATTATTTGAGAAGTAGCATGGTATCCTGTAAAGAGAACCTGAATTTAAGACATAGTTTAACAATTTATAGGATTCACATCTCTGAGCCTGAACTTCTTTATCTTCAAAAAAGAGGAAATAATGAACTACTCTGCCGACCTTATATAGTTACAAGGATTAAATGAGGTAGATAACATATGGTGAAGATCATAGTAAACTGTAAAGTGCTATGGCAGCAAAACCCAAATATAACTAATGTTCCACGTGGCCCAGTTAATGCAGAGTATTATAAAGAAACAGCAGTCGCACAAAAAATACACACATGCATGCACGCACACACATATACACATGTGCAGATACACTTGTTATTGTCTGGTTGCTGTTTTTTATTCTATTTTAGCCATCCTAGTAGATAAGAGGTGTTATCTCATTGTGGTTTTGATTTGCATTTCCCTAATGACTAATGATATTGTCACATCTTTTCATGTGTTTATTGACAATTTGTATGTCATTTGGAGAAATGTCTATACAATTCCTTTCCTCATTTATAATTGGATTATTTGTCTTTTATTTTTAGTTATAGAAGTTCTTTTTTTTTTTTTTTTGTGGTACGCAGGCCTCTCACTGTTGTGGCCTCTCCCATTGCGGAGCACAGGCTCCGGACATGCAGGCTCAATGGCCATGGCTCACAGGCCCAGCTGCTCCGCAGCATGTGGGATCCTCCCGGACCAGGGCACAAACCCGTGTCCCCTGCATTGGCAGGCGGACTCTCAACCACTGCGCCACCAGGGAAGCCCCTAGAAGTACTTTTTATACACTGAATACAAATTCCTTATCAGAGATATGATTTGCAAGTACATTCTCCCATTTCATTGGTTGTCTTTTTACTTTCTTGATGGTGTCCTTTTGAAATATTTTTTATTTTTTATACAGCAGGTTCTTATTGGTTATCTATTTTATACATATTAGTATATATATTGTCAATCCCAATCTCCCAATTCATCCCACCACCACCACCACCACCCCCACTTTCCCCCCTTGGTGTCCATACGTCTGTTTTCAACATCTGTGTCTCTATTTCTGCCCTGCAAACCGGTTCATCTGTACCATTTTTCTAGATTCCACATACATGCGTTAATATACGATATTTGTTTTTCTCTTTCTGACTTACTTCACTCTGTATGACAGTCTCTAGGTCCATCCACGTCTCTACAAATGACCCAATTTCGTTCCTTTTTATGGCTGAGTAATACTCCATTGTGTATATGTACCACATCTTCTTTATCCATTTGTCTCATTTGAAGCACAAAAGTTTTTAATTTTGATGAAGTCCCATTTACCTGTTTTTTTTTCCTTCTGTAGCTTGTGCTTTTAGTGTCCTCTTTTTTAATTTTGCACTCATTCAAATATATGTACACAATACAGAGGTTTAAAACTAATCCAGGGATCACGGACTATCTACTCCAAAGTTAACTTAGCCACACTGGATCTTGGCTGTACATAAGGGACAGATCAGAACTCTGAACTATGCAAATTCATTGATTTCTACATTCTTCCACCATCCCACACCTCTGCTCCCACCCTACTCCACCCTTAGTTTTTGCCAAAGTTCCTTTTGGAAGAGTCCAACAGCATCACAGCTGAGCTAGAAGGAAAAAGGCTACAAGGTCTTTAAGGCTTGTAGCTAAAAGGCTACAAAGGCTAAAAGGCCAAGATATGTTGGGAGATCAGTATGTTCTCAATGATCAGATGTCTTTGTGGTACATCTTCAGCTAAGAAGTTCAGTATAAAATGTATGGACTCAGAAGGGGCAGAATTGGGTAACAACAAAACTATTTTCCTCTTCTTTTATGGGCTCCAAAATTGTAAAAAGGAATGACAACTAAAGGCCTGAAAGAAGAGTCAGAAAAGCATAAAAAGTGAATACAAGAACTCAAAAATACGTAGTGGTCTATGCTCCTTTTGTGAAGGGGCCGATCACTCTGCATAACTCAGAGGGTATCGCTGGGTACTACCAGCCAGTACCTCTCTTCCAAAGTAGGTGCAGGTTAGCACTACATCCACCTAGAGGGAGATTGGAGTCATCTTAGAATTCCACCTACAGCAAAATAGGACCAAACTAAACTAGAAAGTTTTAGTCCCAAATACCTTATTATAGAAAAGAGTATTTGATTGGTCCAAGCTAGTCAAGTTACCACCTCTGCTCCAATCAAAGTGGCCAGCATCGTGTAGCACAAACATGGCTCCTCCTGTAAGGAAAGCTGAAAACATGTCTAAGATGAGATCACTTTTATGGCAGTTTCACTACCTAGGGAGAAGAACAGTGGTAGTCTATCTGGTTACCTAATCTCTGGGCAAGTCCACAGTCTTTACAGTTGATGTATTTTTTAATGAGTCTGTCCTGTTTAGAATCAGTGAGGCTTTTCTAACTTCTACACACACACACACACACACACACACACACACACACGCACACACACACACACACAAAATAATTCCAACAGACCAGTTAAATTACCACTACAATTATGAGATTTAAATACGTTTTTACAAATACATATTTATGTTAAGGTCTTTCTCCAAATATAGTGAATTCTCCCATAACACAAAATAACCCCAAATTCTGAGGGTTTTTTGTGTTGCAAAGTTATACTTCACTTAACTTTTCAAGCGAATAGTTTCAAAATACATTTTCAACTGGGAGCATGGATCAGTGGTTAAAAACAGGAAGTTTGATGAGTAAACTTGAAACCAGTGAAAATACAGAAGATAATGAGGGAAATTCAAAAAACCTGAAATTGTCCACAAATGTGATAGCTATGTAGTGGTTCCTAAGATTTCCCACATGAACCTGGTAGTGGAAAGCATGACTGTAATATCCTGTCAAACAAGTAGTAAATCAACAGAAAGCAATCATAGGCTGTTCTCAGAGGTAAATTTAAAGTGTTTTCCTTAGTGTTTTGGAGATTTAATAAAGTTTTGGTGACCTTTATTCAAGAAATCCTGGAATAATCATTGTCTGAGACCATGACACTAGCAGAATGCTTTAAGAACCAATTATGCGGGCTTCCCTGGTGGCGCAGTGGTTGAGAGTCCGCCTGCCGATGCAGGAGACACGGGTTCGTGCCCCGGTCTGGGAAGATCCCACATGCAGCTGGGCCCGTGAGCCATGGCCGCTGAGCCTGTGCATCCGGAGCCTGTGCTCTGCAACGGGAGAGGCCACAACAGTGAGAGGCCCGCGTACCGCAAAAAAAATAAATAAATAAAATAAAAAGAACCAATTATGCAAATTTTAAGGAAGAGCACCAGAATTCAATGAAAAAGCACAATCAATAAAGCTAACTAGAAATTGCTTGAAGTTTCCCTCAAAGGCAGTTTTAGAACCCCCTGAGAAAGTGAAGCCTTTATACTAGTAGAAACTGGAGTGAAAGAGAGGAAGGCAAGTGAAAAAGCATCATGTCAAATAACTCATTCCTATGGCTCAAAAAGCCTAAACAATGGTTTGGGAAAATGAAGTCAATCTTTTTTTTAACCTTGCATTGGAATTAAAACACCAATATGAATAATTTGGCCATTTCCTTGGTCTTCGCTTGCTATATTTATAATGGTGTATTTGATGGTAAAATGATAAGTAAGTAAATTCCCTGAGTTACTGGCATATGTTCAAACCTAAGACACACGAATGGAGGGATGACGATCATGGCCTGAGCCATTGCAAACCCTGAATGCTCAAGCAATTTCTGCAAAGTTCACCAAAAGCACACTTCCTCGGAGACTTCTGATTTTCCAAATATGTCCAAGGGGACAATTAACATTCTATATTAGGCTTAAAAATGTGTTTTAAATACTCTTCTTATTTGACAAATTCATGATGAAATGTAAGTTTTTCAACCACATAGACGTAAGCTCTCTTAACTAGAAGAAAGTCCTGGTAAGGGAAAACCACTATTTCTCATCTTAAGAAAACTTTTTAAAATCATCCTAAATTTGGCTTCTCAAAGACCTTCTTGGATTCCATCAAGTTCTCCCTTCTGATTTAAGCTTATAAAACAAATGGCTTCTGGAAGAGTAAGACATGACTATTACATCTTAGCCAAGACAAGCCTGCTTGTCCCAGTGTTACTGAGTGATCTGGAAAACCTCAGCATTTTCTGAGGCCTTACTTTACTCTTGCATCAGACCCTAGAGAAGTTCTGTCACCCTAGGAAGACTGAGAAGTTCTGTCAAAAACTGTGGTACCTCAATTAACAGGCTTTTATTGAGTACCATTTGTATACTCATCACTTATGTTCCCAAAATCTAGACCCCCTCTGTGTACTTAGGCTGCTTTATCTCTGTTTGTGTCAAAGTGACTGCCTTTACAGAGTGACAAGAGGGATACCAGGATCCCGTCAGGCTGCTTGACACATACCGAGATTTGGGGTGCTCCTGTGATGACTAAGAGCTAACCTTTTCAGGACATTGTCATTTCCTCTCTTCACCACATCTCATTCTTTCCAGGGTATTTCCTTTATTTTCAGATACAGGGCAGTTTGCCAGCATATCTTCTGTCATGGGATATTAATCATTATACTATGCCAAGAATTAGAATGGGATAGCATGGCGACTGCTTTCAAAACTCCTTCACTCTGTCAGCATAATCCTAGTTTTGTTACTTTTTGCATTTCATACTTTTCTGACCCAATCAGAAAATAACGACTTTGTTCCCCAAATGAACTTTCTTTTTACTTCTTCTCTTCCTTAGTATTATTCCTCTTCTCTCTTTCTCCTCTCATAAACTCTGGTTCTGTTGTCTAAAATACTTTTGCTTTCACAAGTGGGTCTGTATATCAAAGTTTCATTATTTTCATTAAGCCAAAGTGTATTGAGTGCCCACTAGACTAGCTACTTCAAAAAATAGACACAGTAACTAGACACAGTCTCAAAGAGCTATGGTCTCAGGGAGGGGGGAGTAGGAAAATGTAAATTAATAAATAAATAACCACTAAAATGGGAAATAAGTTGAGGATGAGAAGAGCAAAGTCTTTTTGGGATCAGGGGAGAGAGAATTTCCAAGAGTTTTGGTGATCAGGGAAAGCATCATGGTAGAAACAGATGTGGTGGACAGAGTCTGGTTAGATATCATTCCAGGCCCAGGAGGAAAGGCAGCAGAACAGAAAAGTTAGAGGCATGCAGCCCATGTGTAAAAATTGTGACATATAAGTCTGTGAAAATAACTTGGACCATATGTTTTCCTATTTCATTTTCTGGGAAATAATGAAGCAGCAAAAGTTTCTGAACAGAGGAGTGGCCTCATCTGAGGAAGCCTGGGGAAGGTCAACCAACCAGCAGTGTTGTTGGGGAGCAGGGGTGAATCCAAATGTCCAAGCAGGAGCCAGAGTCATGTAGGAGCCCCACCAATTGTCTAGACAAGAAGAAATATAGGTCTGAACTGAGGAGACAACAGAAGGAAGAAAGAGAAAAAACAACATATGATGAACACCTGCATGTCAAGAACTGCATGAAGTACCTTGACAAGTATTATTCCATTTAATGGAAAAGAAAAATGGGAATGAGAGATAGAACAAGGGCAATCGGAAAGAATGAGATTACTATTTATTAATAAGTAAGTAGAAAATGTGCAGCTCTTTTCCAATCCTCTCAATTGGCCATGTAGGGGATCTTATTTTTGTCATTTTATAGATAAGGATACCAAGATTCCATGAGCTTAAGTAATTTGCTCAAGGCCAAAAGGGTAGTAAGTAGCAAAACCACGATGTGAACCCAGACTTATCTGAGTCCAAAATAGATGCTCTTCCCACCCTGTGTAACACAAAGCCTATAGAATCTTCAGTACACAAGAATTTATTAGGCATGGAGCATGAGAAATGAGAAGGAAGGAAGGAAGAGAGGGAGGGAGAGAGGGAGGGAGAAAGGGAGGGAGGAAGAAAGAATGAGGGAGGGAGGAAGGAGTTTTGAAAGATGACTCATTCCCATCTTACCCCTAGGTTCTTCATGACCTTTTTTTTTTTTTTCTTATTTTTTCTGTCTTAGATTCCATATATATGTGTTACACAGACCCTAGAGAATGGACTTGAGGATATGGGAAGGGAGAAGGGTAAGCTGTGACAAAGTGAGAGTGATATGGACATATATACACTACCAAACGTAAGATAGATAGCTAGTGCGAAGCAGCCACATAGTACAGGGAGATCAACTCAGTGCTTTGTGACCACCTAGAGGGGTGGGATAGGGAGGGTGGGAGGGAGGGAGATGCAAGAGGGAAGAGATATGGGAACATACGTATATGTATAACTGATTCACTTTGTTATAAAGCAGAAACTAACACACCATTGTAAAGTAATTATACTCCAATAAAGCTGTCAAAAAAAAAGATGACTCATTGGGCTTCCCTGGTGGCGCAGTGGTTGGGAGTCCGCCTGCCGATGCGGGGGACACGGGTTCGTGCCCCGGTCCGGGAGGATCCCACATGCCGCGGAGCGGCTGGGCCCGTGAGCCATGGCCGCTTGGCCTGCGCGTCCGGAGCCTGTGCTCCGCGATGGGAGAGGCCGCAGCAGTGAGAGGTCCGCGTACCGCAAAAAAAAAAAAAAAAAAGATGACTCATTAATAATGGTATCATTAATAAAAACAAAATAAAAATCTGAGTTTGGAGTTTAGTGAGTATAAGTTAATAACTTTAGTTTTAAATATGCTGAGTTTGAAATCCTGGCTGATTGTCTAAGTAAGAATATCCTAACAACAGTTGGAAATTGCTAGGTTTTGGGAATCATAAGGAGAGAGATCTTGAGATGAAGGGAAAAGAGATTGAAGGGATTCATGTGTAAAGCAATGTGAGAGGGTGAGAAGTTAACTGAGGCAAAGAATGTGGAGAAAAGAATATCTTCATTAGGGAGCAGAAGGAGGAAGAAAGAGCACCTAGTGAAGGAGGTGAAAGAAGAGTTCTCAGAAAGAGTAAAGAACCCAGCAGACTACAGTATCACAGAGGACATAGGAGGGGAAAATCCCAAGAAGGGAAATTCCTGCAGAGAGGACAAGGAGAAAGAGGACTGAGAAATGCTTATTAGATTTGTTGCATATGAAATATCTGGTGACCTTCCAGAAGGTGGTTTCATAGAGGGCTAGAGGTGGAAGCCATTTTACGAGGGGTTAAGAAGTGAATGCATGAGTGCAAAGTGAAAGCAGAATTTGTACTCTTTTAGAAATTTGGTGGTGAAAGGAAGAGAGATAAGTGGTAGCTTGCTCGAATAGCAGAGTCAGAGGACAGTTATTTTAGTATAGGAAGGGCCCTCACCATATTTGTGGGCAGAGGAAGAAAGATTAAGAGGGAAAAAAGATGGTACCTAAAGGATGGAGCAAAAGCAAGAAGAAGGGAGCAGTAACACACTCAGAGCAGTGTTCCTGGCAAGAAAAAGAACAAGCTACCTTCTTCTGATGTAGAAAAAGGGAACAGAGGTTACCCTCCAGGAGATATTGAGAGAGTTCATATGGACTGGCCTCATTCTCAATAAAACATAAGACAAATAGCTAAATAAGCACAGGAAAAGAGGCTCTCTCCCACAAGTTTGGAGTCCCATATTTTAAAAGAAAGAGAAATGTTTACATAGGTCAGAAAATGGAAATTCAGTTTTGAAAAGTTACCAGACTTCAACAATTTCTTCAGCTACTCTCTATAGCATTTATTCCATTTTTCCAGAATCTAAACTGTTATTCTCTAAAAAGTACATATATCTCCCTTGGACTGCATGGTTACGATTTGGACAATGAAGAGAGCCTTTTCGGTTGTCAGAAATGAAGCAACTCTGTCCTCTCTTCTGTGTTCTTTTGAGGAGAATGTTCAGGATATTTACTTCAGTAAATTTTGGGAAAATAAGTACTGATCTCAATGTTTATTTTCAAAGGCTATCAATTATATGGTGATTTTGATCAGTCTACCTGTAACAAATGCCATCTATTAGCAAAACATTGTATTTTACATGGATTAGCAACAGAAACTTTCAAATAAACTCAGTTACTAGAGCTATCTTCCTAGCCCTTTCCATTCTCATGTTTAATCACTAAGAGCTCACATTCACTGATCTGGTACTCCATGTTGGTTCATGATGTACATGAATGTATCATTTAATCCTTGTAATAACCTTATAGTGTATTATTATTATTCCCATTTTGCATATAAATAAGTATTAAGCCATTTTCCCAAGTTCTCAGAGATAATAATAGTAGAACTAGTGTCAGTTCTGGTCTGACTTAAAAGCTCGTGCATCTGAAGATTAAATTGTACCACCTCACAATTCAGTTGCATATTTCTATAGATACAGTTTTTTCTTCTTCTCTAACTTCTTTGGTTATCTAAGACGTCTCCTTTCTGCCTCCCTCCTCACCACGAGAGTCTAGTATCCTTGGAAGAGAGCCTAGAATATTGTACCTCTTCAAAATATATGGAAGTAAATTGAAACAAATTAAAATCAACTTTAAAACAATTAATCATTGGGTTTTCCATCACATCTGCTTTGTTTCCACTATACTTCCTACATTCACAACCCCTCCTCCCACATTGGATTCAAGAGAATATCCAAGTGTGGGAATGTGAATATTATTGTGAAAATAACCCTGTAAAACAGCTTCTCTAAATAAGACTCTGCTTAAGTCAAGTGTGTGAATGTGCAATTACCCGGGAAGATTTGAGCTGAGGATTTCACTCCCTTAGAGCTGATGTTCACTTGTTCATTTAACAGGTATTCGTGGAGCACCTTCTATTTGCTTAAGCAAGTTCCTGCCCTTTATGAGTTCTCAGACAAGAGGAGAGACATCAGGTATCCTACAATTGTAGAACAGACTGGTAATGCCAGAACAGAGGTGGGGAGGATGGCCAAACAACAGCTTGACACTTTTTTTGTCATTAATTATATGTATTTCAAGCTAACTTCTCAATATGGGCTCATTTCCTGTTTGCATCAACATGAAGCCTCAAATGAAACCACACAGTGTATTTCATTTCAAAATGAAACTCATGACACAGCTAAGCAGTGAGTCATCCTCAGAAGCCATGAAATTTCAATCCCAGTGTTTTAAAAACTGGTTGGGTCTTTTCCATCATTAAGCTGCACTGTGTGTTTCTAGACCTGAACTTCTTTATCACCCGTTTTAATTTAGATGATGATTGTCAAAATAGCTCATCTTTGTGTTACAGTGATAAAATCTGCAACTCTCTACACCACTAAAAATGAATTTGGAACAGAGGAAATAAAGTGAGGAAACTATTTTCCTTACAGACCTAGATAATGGAGAAAATTAGAGATCTGATCATAATTTTTCCACAGAGACTATCCTCACAGCCTAAACTTGTATTATTATTTTCACTTTATTGGGTGCCCTTCAGAATTCTGTAAGTTAACAAAAGGCTGTATCTTTTCACTTTGGAAAGTCAGTCAATGAAAACAAACAAACAAAACCAGCTAGGACATCTTACAGTGAAGAGTAGAAAGGACAGACCCAGGTAAATAACACAGTTCTGTATTGGTGAGGATGCTTCCTAAACCGTAGGTGATGTCACAGCTGCTTGTCTATTTCCCACCCTCCTCTTGAAAAAAAACAAAAACAAAAAGACCTCAGTGATTTCTCAGGTTTAGAACACAGGTCAGGGTGAACCAACCACCCAGGAAGGTCCTTCAGATTGTAGCCTCACCCTTACACATCAAAACAAACCCATGTAACGCAAAAGGAGAGGGAGACGAAAGTATATGTCAGTTAATGCAGAAACAAATTCACCTTGACCTCAACTTTTAGCCGATTTTCAAAAAGTATTCTTGTGCCTCCCAGAGCACACCAATTCTTACACGTGATCGTGCATCATCTCAACCTCCATACTCCTCCGCTTCACCCCTGTTGTCACTACCTCACATGTGTACCTGCACGCCCATTTCAGCCCTACCACACTAAGGGTATGTGAAGAATGTACAGACAAGTGAGTCAGAAATTGTAAAACCCTCGCAGAGGCCAGCCCCACGGCTGCAGATCTCAGGCAAGCCACACGATGGTTTCCAATGGCACTGACATGCACCAAGACAAGAAGTTTCATTAATGTAGTGCTCACTGGAAAATCCTAATGAATCACCTACTATATGACAAACAGGGAAATTGATAGCCCATATCCAACCTTGCTACTCTGTGTGATGGAGAGGTGACAGTGAACTAGAAAGAAGTATGTGGATTTCACAACCCCTCATGGTTTGGTTTGGTCAAATTCAAGGCCCTTCTTAAATACTTAGCTAGAAAGATAAGTGATACACAGAACCACTTCCATTGTGACACATCTTCCTCTTTCACCCTTACGAATTTTAGTGCACACCCAGATCAAATCCTGGTCTTTCCTTCTCTCTTTACAATGGAGTCACATCTTGCTCCAGGGTTAGGTGGCGCAGCCCATAAAGTGAAAATCTCATGTAATTCACATTACCCTTGAAAATGCCTAAAGTCCCCTACAGCATTCAGTGTCCTCAGTAGGTGATCTTATCAGTTCTCTAATGTTCCTCTAGGGCTTCTGATTAATTTTCAGTGCCTACATTGAGCATGTCAATAAATCCTTCACCACCCACTTACCAAGTTACTTGAAAATCCATTTCATGTCTTTATTATTGGTCAGGGAAACACTTAAAATTATTCAATACAATCTTTCCATGGATTTCTACCGAAGATATTGACTATTTCAGGCTTGATTGAATATGCTGCCTGCGTAGAATGAACATATAACCACACCACTACTCATCCCAACCTTTACCCCACCTTTTTGTCTCCCCACCTCTGTACTGTCCCTTCTCTCCTTCCCTCCCTCCTTTTATTTCCACAAAGTTCAGTTCAGATAAATCAATTGCTCCTATCAGGAAAATCTCCTATAATGAGTAAATGTTCTCAAGAAACATTTATAAACCCATTTGCCTGACTTTCTTCCACCAAAACTATTACTTTGTATTGCTCTCATATGCTCATTCATTCATTCATCCATTCCACAAAGATTCACTATGAACCAACTGTAATACATACCAGACACCATTCCAAGCACGGGGCTTACATCAGTGTTCACAACGAAGTCCCTGCTCTCAAGGAACTCACTTTCCAGTGGGGTAGACAGTAAGTAGGCATATTCCTAAGACACTGTCAGGCAGGACTGAGTGTTAAAAAGGGGGCATCAGGTAGTCAGATAAGGCTTCTGAAAAAGGTCTTTGACCAAAGACCTAAGTAAGCAGGGAGACAAGCCATGTGGATATCTGCAGAAACAGTGTTAAGGACAGAGGGGAGCAGCAAGGGTAAAGGTTTTTAAAAGAGCATGGGATTGGAGTTTTCCAGAAGCGACCAGGAAACTTCCAGGATGGATGAAGCTGAAAGCTCAGAGGGGAGAGTAGTATGAGATGACTTTGAGAGTTGGCCAGAATCCAGAAGGATTTTGGCTTTTATCTGTGGATGTTATGTGAAGCCCTGATCCATGGATCTTTTTGTAGGAAGTAGCATGACCTGACTGAGGTGTTTTTAGAAGGATTTCTCCAGCTGATCTGTGGAGAGTCATGGGGAGGGACATGTAGAGGGAGAAAGACAGGAAACTGGCAGGCTCCTCCAACCTTCTAGCATTAGCCTAGTGTCTCAAATTAGTGTTTCTCAGTATTTGCCTTTCCTGTCAGGAAAAACAAGTGAGAAAAGTTTTCTAGTTAAGTGGTTTTTGGTTTTCTACCAAACTACTCAACTTTCACACAGTCCTTCTCTCCTGCTCTCTAGGTCTGACTCTCTGCCATGAAGTCTGCTTCAAACCTGCCCTGAGAGCAAAGCTCCCTGGTGCATGGGCCCCTTCAGGGCCCTGGAAGCCACATAGATTCACCCAATACCACCCTCTTAATAATATAGGGTTCTACCTTTCCACTTTCTTTTTCACACAGAGATTCTGACAGCTTTATCAAAAAACATAATAGCTTGAAATCAAAAATTCAATGGTAGTTCCTGAAAAAAATAAGTATTTCTACTAATAAAGTAATGTACATTTAATACAGACAGTAAATTTGCCTCTGAAGCACTGCCTATGTGTAGAGTAGTTTTTAGTGCCATGGAAAATCTGTGAATGTAACAGATTGAATTTTGAATCCATAAGAAGTAATTTTTTAACTTTACCTGAGACTTATTTAGAGGCAAATAGTAAGGCTTTTTTAATTAAGTAAAGAAAGGGGACACCTGATTTAGTACAAAATACAATGTATAGTGCAAATTATTATCACTGAACTCCCCATTTCTCACATATGTGTGTATATACACACACATATACACATATAGGTACACATTTATATAAATTTTTATCAAATTTAAACCTTTTGGCAACCCTATCACTTAGCTCCTCTCACTGTCATCACACCCCTTTTCTGATCATTGAGTGGCAGTCAGCTGCCTGAGTCTATTGCCTGCTGGTGTCATGCCAAGGAAAGTAGACTTGATTCTTTAGGCCATGTCCATTGACTATTTCAGAGAACAGAAATAATATAATTTTTCAATGTTCATTTATTCAAACATTTGTTGTACACTAACTATGCAGCAGGCGCTGGGCTAGGCAATGGTGGGACAACCACGAATAAGACATAGCCTGTGCCCTTATAGTCCAGTGTGACTGCCACATGGAAAGTAGCTGGTAGGGAGCCAAGTCTACAGACAAGAAGACAACAGCAGCCTTTTGTAACAGTCTAAAAAGAAAATGGCAAAGCTAAAAGGAACTCAAGGGACATGTCAGAGATAGAATCAACTGGATTCTTTCAGCCATTTTACTGTCCAGTTTTCCTTCCTTACCAACTCTCAGGTAATTCCCTCCAGGATTTTCCCTATAAATGCTTATAACACTTCCAAACTCTGAGAGCTGTGCCAGAGTACCGTGCTTTATTTGCTTAAAAATAAGTAGAATAAATATTGCCAGTGAGTTTAGTCAAGGATTTGCGTATCTGGGCATTATGGTAATAAAGAAGAGGAAACTCATCCAGAAAAGGCATGAAAATAAAGGTCTGCTTTATAAAGCAATGACGATAAAATAAAAGTACTAAAGTCCTTATTAAATAGACACCATTCATCACTCTCAATAACGTACTGCAATACTTCCCAGTACTTCAATAGAAAAAGAAAGGCCTAAGTTTTGGCACCATCTGAAATCTGGCAGGCATAACATTTAGCTAGTCTATAAAGCTGTCTTTTTCCTGGGATGTCCTCAAAAGACAATGCAGACTGCCTCAGAGCCACATTTTAAAACAAATAGTCCGTGTCAGGGGGAAGAAGCCTTGAAGTGCTATTTTGTTTGCTTTTCAGAATCAAGTGAATAGAACAGGATTAGGCTAGAGACACCAAATTTCCCCAGATTATCACCTGAGACATTTAGCCACAAATAGATGAAATCTAGCTGTGACTGATGAGCCCTTTGGCAGGGAGCAATCGTCTCCTTCCACGTATATCTTTCAAGTGAAAAGCCTTGACACATTTTGTTCCTTAAAATGGTTGATCCTTCTCAGTCTGGCAGCTAGTTTACCAAGGTCCTAAGCCAAGCGCCAAAATGAAGGCAGTGGTTACTATGTACACATTTCCATGTCCAACCACATAATCCTGATTTTCTGATCTTTGCTGATAAGTGGCTGTGAATAAAAAGAGAAAGGGTGATAGACTCAGAAAAGCGAGCTCTCAACTGCCTGTTTGGTGGCATTATTGTTTCAGTTATCTATCAGCATAACAAACCATCCTGAAAAACAGTGAGCAGCATAAAACAACAAACATGCTACTATGTTGCTTCATTCTGGTGCTCAGGAATTTTAAAAGAACATAGAGGGATGACTCGTTTCTGTTGAGTAATGTCTGGGGCCTCAGCTATGATGACTCCAAAGACTGTGAGGTGACTCAAAAGGTATGGCTGGAAGAGCAGGGACAAGAGAATCCACTTTCAATATAGTTTCTTTAATCAAATGTCTGGCCCTTGGCCTGGGATTTGTGAAGGACAAGCACAGCTGGGGCTGTTGACCAGGGTGCCTACACGTGGCCTCTCCATCTTGGCCGTCTCAAGGTAACCAGAATTACAATGTGATGGCTCAGGGCTCAAAGGACAAGTATTCCAATAAGCAAGGAGAAAGCTGCATGGCCTTTTGTGACCCAGCTTCAGAGGTCAGCTAGCGTCACTTCCAGTGTGCTCTGTTAGTCAAAGCAGTCACAAGCCTACCAGATTCAAGTGGAGACATAGACCCCACCTCCTGATGGGAAGAATGTCAAAAAAATTGCAGCCATGCTGTTAAACTGTCCCAGTTACCTTCCCCATGGATGTCACCATCAACAGAGAGGCAGATTGTATTTAGGAGCACAGTGGGGGAGTGGGGAATAGGGAAAGGCCCCTGTAGGTACAAGTGTGTAAAATGAGAGGACAGTCCTTACCAGACTAATCTTCTCACTGGAGCACATCCAGGAAAACTCAAGATCTAATTTCCATGTACCTCTATTACTTGGAACATGGCTTCTTAATGTGCATTACTCAAGACCTCCCTTAGGGTCCTATGGCCCCTTTGACTAATGATGCTTCAGATATGACTCCAGATCACACCATTGTCAACACCATGGGACTACCGTGATTCCTTCCAGACCAGTCCTTACACATCAGGGCAGAAACAAGGAAACAGAACATTACCAGAGCTGAACAGTCATGACTGTATGAATGTATGGGACAATTTTACCCCTTTCCTGGATACCTATCCCAATTTTTCTGGGTGTGGGGGGTTGGGGGGAAGGAGGAATCGTGGATTCCTGTTATCATTAGCCCCCAAAGCCATCTTCCAGCTGTCCAATGTCACGCCCAGTGGGACCAGGGAGCAGCAGGGAAGGGAGAAGGAGGTGAGCAATCCACAGGGCCAGGCATGGATCAGCAAAGTATTGAGATTAATTATATAATTATGCAACTATATTAATATCAAATGAAATAAACTCTAAGGCATAAAGCTTTACTAGAGATAGTGTCACTTCATAATGACAAAAGGTACATTTCATATGACAGAAATAATTTTAAATTTTCATGCAAATTTTGACACAGCCTCAGAATATTTAAGCAAAAGTTAGCAGAAAAAAATAAATAAATGCAATATCATTCAGTAATAGTTTAACAAATCTTTCTATATCTGATAGACCAAGAATATAAAAAGTCAGCAAGAATATAGAAGGTATTTAATTACATAATTATAAAATTAGCAAGCATAATTAAAGCATAAGCACACTTGAAACACAAAGATTGACCCGCACGGATTCTCGAAGCAAGTTTCCAAAAATACCAAAATACTGGTTTCATTCAAAGCATAGTCTCTGACCACACTTCAATGTTGTTAAACTTTGTTAACAGAAAGATAACTAGAAAAATCCCATGTGTTTAAAATCAATAAACTTCTAAATAGCTCGAGTCAAAAAAAGAAATTAAATTGGAAAATAGAAAAAATGTAGAACTGATTAATAATAAAATACCACAAACAAAACTTGGGGAAATATAGCAAAAGCAGGAATTAGAGAGAAATTGGTAATCTTAAAAGCCTGTATTAGAAAAGAAGGAAGTATTGAAAATTAAAGTACTAAGCATCACCTGGGCAGAGCAACTTAATAGACATTTCTCCAAAGAAGACATCCAGATGGCCAAGAGGCACATGAAAAGATGCTCAACATCACTAATCATCAGGGAAATGTAAATCAAAACCACAACGAGATATCATCTACACCTGCATTGGCTCCCAAACTGGCCCCCATATACAGAGGGCAAAGAGAGCCTTAAGAATTGGTAGGTGGCGGGTTTAATAAACAAAGGAACTTACACATGCGGCTATATGTGGGCGGCTGCAGGACAAGTAGATCTCCACACCCACCAGACAGAATCTTAAAGCTTATACACAGGCCTTAGCTGGGTTCAGTCATGTATGCTGTCCAGATGGTCTCAACCACACCTTGCTATCTCAGGGCTGTATCCTTCAAAGCAGATCCAGCTGTGGGAGCGTGGGCAAAGCATACTTTCCAAGGACCTGGAGGTGGGGAGGAACTCCCAACTGCCTGGGTCAGCTGCTGGGTCAACGGGTGGTCACGTCCTCTCCATGACCTCCTCCAACAACCTGTCAGAGCAGCTGTCATCAAGACAACAAGAGATGTGTTGGTGAGGATGTGAAAAAAAGGGAACTCGGGAACTGTTGGTGGGAATGTAAATCGATTCAGCCACTATGGAAAACAGTATGGAGGTTGCTAAAAAAATTTTTTAAAATATGATCCAGGAATCCCACTCCTAGGTATATATCCAAAGGAAATGAAAACAGAATATGGAAAAGATACCAGCATCCTCGTGTTTACAGCAACATTATTCATAATAGCCAAGATAAGGAAACAACTTAAGTGTCTGTCAGCAGATAAATGGATAAAGACGTTGTGGTGTATATATGTATACAATGGAACATTATTCATCCACAGAAAAAAGAAAGAAAACCCGCCATTTGCAACAACATGGATAAACCTTGATAGCATTATGCTAAGTGAGATAAGCAACACAGAGAAAAACCAATATCGTATATCACTTATATGTAGAATCTTAAAAAGCCAAACTCATAGAAACGGATTGCAAAATGATGGTTATGAGGGGCTAGGAAGTGGAAGAATTGGGGAGATGTTAAAGATAAAAACTTGCAACTAAAAGATGAGTAAATTCTGCAGATCTAATGCACAGCATAGTGATTATGGTCAATAATGCTGTATTGTGTCTTTCAAAATTGCTAAGAGACCAGGTGTTAAATGTTCTCACCACAAGAAAGAAATGGTAATTATGTGACATGATAGAGGTGTTATAAAGCTACAGTGGTAATCATACTGCAATATAGAAATGTATCAAATAAACACACGGTATATCTTAAACTTACCCAGTGTTATATGTCAATTTTATCTCAATTAAAAATGGAAAATACGTTTGAAAACTTTGTGAAATTGAAAATTTTCAGAAATATATCACAAAAACTGATTCAAGAACTGGGAAACTTTAATAGTTTTATAATGTTTAAAGATACTGAATCAGCAGTTTAGTCACTTGTGTTGGCTTCTATGACATACTTTTCTTCACTTGTGCAAGAATATTTGGCTGTTGAATGCATATAAATTTAAATATAATTTAATTCCAATTTAACACATACTATTCCAGAGTATAGAAAAGAGGAAAAAAATCCTCCTCAACTCTGTTTGAGTTTTGCATAACATTGATTCCAAAAACCGACAAAAGCAATACAAAAAAGGAAAATTACAGGCCAGTCTCAATCATGAACATAGATGCTAAAAACCAAACAAAGTACTAGCTAATCAAGTCAGCCCAAGGATGCTCTAATGTGCTGGAATGTTCTATTTTTTTTACCTGGCTGGTGGGTACTTGGGTTTTTTAAAACATAATACTTTAACAAATACTTATATGCTTAAATACATTTTGTACACTTCTTATGTTTATAGGATATATTTCATTATAAAAACAAAAACAAATAATACCTAGGAGCAACTGACACACTCACTCTTTCCCATTAAACTCATCTGCTGTTTATCTGAACCTCTCAAAATTCTGCACTTGGTGCCACAGAGAGTGTGACCCACACACCGAGTAGCAGCAGCATCACATGCGAATTTGTTTAAAATGAAAATTCTGGGTCCCTTGCTGAACTAAAATCTCTGGATGTAGGACTCAGGAATCTGTGTTTTAACAAGCCCTCCAGGTTACTCCGAGGCTCACTCAAGTGTGAGAAGCACAGCTTTTAGTAACAGCCACAAGTACCAGAGGGCTTACAAGCAAGAGGTGGGACTTAAGTCCCAAGGGAATTTGAGCCAGAAGAAACTTGGTGTCCAAAATACACCCACTGCCTTACCTGAGCACATATTGCACCATGTTGGGTTTTCCTTCTTTGAGAGACCAGCCTCACCTGTACCAGTCTCATTTCACAGTAAGAATGAAGATCATTTTTCAATAACTCACACCTGAACATCTGTGTCAATTATAGAGCCATGGTTCTTTAACTACAAGATCCCTTCTCTGAAATGGTCACTGTGTAAGCCTCCCAGAGTAAACTTGCTGCTCTAGCTCTGAGTGAAGGGGAAGTGTGTTCATTCTGAATTATCCAGGGACAAGGACACTCCTTAATTCATAGACTAATCATGCATTTGTGGTAATATTTAAAAGTTTTCCTCCTTCCTGCCTCCTCTTTTGTCCTTTTCATTGTTTCCCAGAATCTTTGCGTACACAGAAGAAATGATTGAAGGTCGCTTTCAAATAGGATCCATGGATACCCACAAATGATTCCCTGGGAATAGACACCAGAACAACTGGCCAAAATAATACATATTTTAATTATGGATTATAATGCTTATATATATATGTGTGTGTATATATATACTTATATATACATACATATGGAAAATAAACCTCAAGAAAGTTGAAGAGCTATCAGTGATAAAATCTGAATAAAATTTATTCTAACTTTTTAAAATTTTTATCAGAGGTATACATTCACATAATTTGAAGATAAGTACAGTTATTTTACAAGGCCTAATATAAAAAAATAACCCCCTCCCAGAGGCAATCTTTCCTCTCCTTCAGAGGATTCTTTTGGAATTTATCACTGTATCACTAAATAACATGCACATATTGTAAGTTTCTTGACTTTTCAGTTTTAGTCATTATCTGTTGATTTTCTACCAGGGAAGATGAGGCTTAGCTTTCTTTAACCTATTACTCTCTTCCCACCACAAACACACACGGATTTTCCCATAACCACCACCATCCCCTCATTCACTCAATGGAGCTGTATTGAAATTTTGGTTACATCAACATTCATTGTTCACGTTACTGTGACTATATAAATGCCATCCACAGTTGAGACATGCAATCTACATGATTACTTTCCTTCCCTGTACAAGCTTTGGTTAATGGGGATGGGGAGAGGTGAAAGAAGGGGGAACAGTTAATAACTGATGCTTCTTTTCCTTATTTTCTCACATGCTTGGTTTTCTATTTACTTATCACCAATTTAATCCCAAAATCTCTGCCAGATGTCTGAAACTCCCATCAATATATTGTGAAACACAGTGTCAGTCTATTAATTTCATCTTCTTGAGAAAAACCTCTTCTGGAACCTTCTGATTCACTTAATTCTAGATATTAACGCCTAACTATTTTCTCTATGCCCAATGCCTAGCTATTGTCTTAGGCTTTCCCTTTATTCGTTCTGAAGAGTCCTTTCCACTCTCTAATATTAAATGCCCTGTTTCTTATTTCCTGTGTCTTTCCCTTTCTTAGTTTACGTCCTCATTTTAATGGATCATATCTCTGAGAAAAAGCTCATAGGAGGTTAACTTTTTCAGACTATAACTGAATGTTTTTTATTCCATCTTCACCTTTGCTTATGAATTTGGCTGAGTGTAGAATTCAAGGAATCATTTTTCCACAAAAATTTGGAGGCCATGTTCTAGTTGACAAATGCTTGGTGTTCTGATTTTTTTATCTTTTGTATGTGACTTTTTTCTGGAAATTTGTAGAACTTGTGAAAGTATAAAATTATGTGTTTTTAACTCTGCTGGGAAATCGATGGATCCTTTCAACCTGGAAACTCTAACCTTTACTTATGGAAATTTTTCTTTGACTATTTTGGTAATAATTTCCTCTTTTCTCTTTCCCCTCTTTCCTTTTTCTCCTTTTGAACTCCTGTTTTAAAGATTTTGAACTTCACAATCTGGGCCTCTAATTTTATTATATTTTCTATTTTCCATCTCTTTTCCTCTTTTATCAAATTTTTTCGAGATTTTCTCAATTTTATCTCCCCACTGTGCTGTTGAGCTTTTCATTTCTGTTATCATATTTTTAGTTTCTAAGAGTTCCCAATTGTCCTTTTTTAAAACAACCTGTTCTTATTTCAGCATTGCGATATCCTTTTACAGCTCTCTGAGAACACTAATGATGATTTTTTAAGTAGTCTTTCCCCTGAAAATTTTTCTTTTTTTCTAGGTTGCTTTTTTTCTGTGTGTTTGTTTTGGTCTCTATGTTTCATGGCAAAGTCTTACCTCATTTACCTGGTGACCTTGCTTGCCTATCATCTATTTAAGAGTGTGGCCCTGAAAGAGCTGATTGGAAGTTCTGAATCTGTGGTTGGGGATTGATTACTACAGGCTTCACTGTACCTGTTGATCCAGCTGGGCTATTCCCTTAGAGATCCCACTCCTCAAATATCAGTACCATTGCTTCTTTCTCTTGGTTTGGTAGAGTTCCAAGAGAAGGAGCTTCCAGTCTCCTATCTAGAAGATACATGTCTCTTTGTCAACACTTTGGGAGCTACGTGTAGAAGAGGCCCAGGTGGGACTGTGGATCTCAGTATTCAGAATATAAATTTGTTTACGCCCTATGTTTTCAGTAGTATACTTTCACCCTCAACTGTGTCTGACAGATCCTAGTGCAGGAACCCTCTGTTTTACACTCTCCAATTTTCCTCAGTCTTTCCCAGGGTGGGTTGGGGACAGAAAACCACTGTGACTTTGTGGATTGGGGGAGGGGATCTAACTGCTTTTTTTTTTTAATTTTTATTTATTTGTTTATTTATTTATTTTTGGCTGTGTTGGGCCTTCATTGCTGCACGCGGGCTTTCTCTAGTTGAGCAAGTGAGGGCTGCTCTTCATTGTGGTGCTCGGGCCTCTCACTGCAGTGGCTTCTTTTGTCGTGGAACGCGGGCTGCAGGCACGCGGGCTTCAGTAGTTGTGGCTTATGGGCTTCAGTAATTGTGGCACGTGGGCTCTAGAGCGCAGGCTCAGTAGTTGTGGTGCACAGCCTTAGTTGCTCCACAGCATGTGGGATCTTCCCGGACCAGGGCTTGAACCTGTGTCCCCTGCATTGGCAGGCAGATTCTTATCCACTGCACCACCAGGGAAGCCCCCTAACTGCTTTTTAAAGAGACTTTAAGTCAACACTGTCCTTTTTAGCACTACCTCTCCTCTCCCAAAGGTAATTTATATGCCAGTTCCTCAAACTTGTAGGGATTCTGTGTGTAAATCAGGTTTGTTTTCAGCTTCTTACTGCTGCCACAGGATTCAGCTTTCTCAAGTATCCCAACTTGTGTTGATGTTGTCTCATCTCTCATTTTCTTTATTTATCCTTTTAGATTTATGTCATTCTCCCCCAAAATCTATTTATTGTCATTTTATGAGGTGTTTGGAGGAAGGAAAGTAAATGTGTGTGCTCAATCCACCATCTTGACCCAAGAGTCACAGTAATAAAATTCCTCAAAATTCTCTTTGCAGTGAAAGAATTTCAATGATTACCTAGGGAATTTAATCAACATTTAAAAATCAAAGACAAAATAATTAATACAATCACTTTGAAATCTGGTGATGTCTACAAGAACTGAATACACCCCAAATCAGAAATATTGCACTTCTAATACACATCCAATAGAAAGATATACATATGTTCACCAAAAATTATGTACAAAAATATCCATAGCAGCACTATTCATATTAGCCTAAAACCGGGATCAACCCTAATGCCCTCAACAGTGAAATGTATGATAAATATTGGTATGTTCATGGAACATGCACAATATACACAATGGAATACTATAAAATGAAAATGAGTAAATTACTGCTATATTCAAGAACACAAATATAATATTGAGTGAAAGAAGCATATACTAAAGAGCATATATTATAAAGTTTTACTTCTACCAAGTTCAAAATTATTCTGTGGTGACAGAGTCATAATAGCATCCCCCTCTGAAGGAGAGGACAATGGCTGGAAGGGAGTGGGAAGCACATTTCTGGGGAGCTGGTAATTCCTTGGTCTGAGAGGTGGTTCTGTATGTTCCTCTGCATAGATTAATCAATTATACACATGATTTGGCCATTCTTCTGTTATACTTCAATTTAAAATATTCCTTCAAAAAAATTTTCTATTAACAAAAACAAAGAAAGTCAAGTCACTAAATAGATGCATTTGGTACACTCTGATTTAAGTAGTTTCTTAGGTTCAAAAGCCAGCTTTGCTACTTATTAGCATGTGACTTTGGTTAAAGCATTATTTAAATTCCTCTATAAAATTCAGATGCAGTCATTCATTCATCCAACAAAAATGTACTGCATGCCTACTATTATAGGCACTTGGGATACAGCAATGAGCAAACACACCCAAATCCTTAACCTCATAGAGCCAATATTCTGATAAGGAAGGGAAAAAAACGCTTGGAGGAAAAAAAATAATAAATGCTCCACCTACCTCCCAGAATTTCTGTGACTCTCAAAGGAGATCAGGATAAGAACCTGCTACTCAAAATGCTGTCAGATGTAGCCTATTATTATTATTAGTCACGCTCACCAGGAAATTGCCACAACCCTGCTTTGTAGATACATTTCTATTCCAGAAAATAAGGAATATGAGGACGAGAAGGCACACATTCACTACCATCTTAAAAGCTGTTCAATTTACAGGTAGTGTTTTTTGGAGTGTTCTCTTTCTGTTTGGTCTTTAAGTCAGGCTCAGTTCTCCAGATCAATAGACCCCTGCATCAAAATCTCCACTGATGAAAATGTTATTGATGAACTTTATTGCTGGGTCTTTCAGTTGGTTCAACACCATTTCCTGGTCATTCAACAGTGAGCCCAGGAAGAGCATTTTGATAAAGTAATAAAATGCTGCACAATACAGACTTTAAATTTACGGAGTTTTATTGGCATGTTGGTATGTCCCAGGTTTATTCTGTGTCTTTCCTCTCCTGGCTGGGGGAGCGAGCAAAACTTTTTCCTGCAGGCTGTCTGGTGGATCTCTAACTAGACTTGTTCCAACAGTGCTTTTGTGGAAGTGAGAACCCAGGAAGCAGCTAATCATCTGGGAGGAGAGGATGTTGTTCTGGGAATAGGGACTAACCAGGCCTTCAAAAACTGCCTTGTTAGAGAAAAAACACTTTGTCAAGTGTTCTCTATAGTAATGTTACTCAAAATTTAATGTGCATACAAATCACCCAGGAGTCATATTAAAATACAGTTGGGATTCACTAGGTCTGGGGTGAAGCTGAAAATTCTTCGTTTCTAATATGCTCCCAGTTGATGTTGATGCTATGGGTTCCCAGACCACACTTTGAGTAGCCAGATCCTATGCTACAGGAACTCAAGAGAAATCAAACAGTAATTTTGAACCACTAGGCTCCTCCATCATACACAACAGGGTCTTTTGATAAAGGCCAATGCCCAGCAAACCAAAGTAAGTTAGTTGACTTATTGGTTCCTTAGGAATTTAGAAATCAAAAGATTCATATTATAATGATAAATATATATTTAGATATAACTGTCTATACAGAAACTGGCAGGAAGTACATTAAAATGTTAAGATATGTGTTTTTTTCTTGGTTCTGCTTTCTAAATTTTATAGAATAAACAGCGTTTAGTTTTATAGTATGAAACAATAAATGTTAGTTTTTAAAATGTATGTTTTTCAGACTCACAGACTTAGAGAATGAACTTATGGTTACCAGGGGGAAGGGGAGTGGTGGAGGGATGGATTGGGACTTCGGGATTGACATGTACACACTGCTATATTTAAAATAGATAACCAATAAGGACCTACTTTATAGCACAGGGCACTCTGCTCAATACTCTGTAATAACCTAAATGGGAAAAGAATTTTAAAAAGAATAGATACATGTATATGCATAACTGAATTACTCTGCTGTACACCTGAAACTAACACAACATTGTTAATCAACTCTGCTCCAATATAAAATTTAAAAAAATTTTAATAAAATAAAATGTATGTTTTAAAAAATTATCCTAATCTCATGCTAAACACTCTGAATACTGGGTAAAAGTTTTTGACTTTTCCATAAATGTCATATATTTATGGAGTGTAACATGTATTCAGGTTCTCTCTGCCTCTTTCCTCCATCTTCTCATCATAAGGGCAGCTCTGAGGGCTACAAAATGTCAAGTTGTAATGAACTTCAGATGTATCCAACATTACTCTTTCTAAGATAAAGAATTTGGGGGGGGGTCCATTTTGGAGAAAATGCATGTGGCTTCATTAATAGTAAAAAACTGCTACTTTATAAGAGACTTTATGATGAAAAAGTCTTCCTTAGAAAACTCTGGACTTCCCAGAAGCAATTCATGAATGCTCATTTTGATTGATAAATCCTACAGAACTCTTACTGAACACTGGCAGAAGACCTCAGACTTCACAAAAGACAAAAAGCTCCAAACGAACCTGGCTGTGTGGCTGACAAGGTCTCTTCATGCTCTGGCTGGGTGTCAGGCTTGTGCCTCTGAGGTGGGAGAGCCTCGTTCAGTTCATTGGTCCTCCAGAGACCTCTGGGCTCCACATAACATCAAATGGCGAAAGCTCTCCCAGAGATCTCCATCTCAACACTTTTCAAATATCATCAGCTCACATTATTAAAGACGTGGAGATCACGTTCCTCCCCACAAAAACATCAGAAATACATCTACATGTGGAACAACTCCTACAGAACTCTTACTGAACACTGGCAGAAGACCTCAGACTTCACAAAAGACAAAAAGCTCCAAACGAACCTGGCTGTGTGGCTGACAAGTTCTCTTCATGCTCTGGCTGGGTGTCAGGCCTGTGCCTCTGAGGTGAGAGAGCCTCGTTCAGTTCATTGGTCCTCCAGAGATCTCTGGGCTCCACATAACATCAAATGGCGAAAGCTCACCCAGAGATCTCCATCTCAACACTAAGACTCAGCTCCATTCAATGACCAGCAAGCTAAAGTACTGGACAACCTATGCCAAACAACTAGTAAGACAGGAACACAACCCCACCCATTAGCAGAGAGGCTGCCTAAAATCATAATAATGTCACAGATACCACAAAACACACCACCAGATGCAGTCCTGCTCACCAGAAAGACAAGATCCAGCCTCATCCACCAGAACACAGGCACAAGTCACCTCCACCAGGAAGCCTACACGACCCACTGAACAAACTTTAGCCACTGGGGGAAAACACCAAAAACAATGGGAACTACAAACCCGCAACCTGCAAAAAAGAGACCCCAAACACAGTAAGTTAAGCAAAATGAGAAGACAGAGAAATACACAGCAGATGCAGGAGCAAGGTAAAAACCCACCAGACCTAACAAATGAAGAGGAACTACGCAGTGTACCTGAAAAGGAATTCAGAGTAATGATAGTAAATATAATCCAAAATCTTGGAAACAGAATGGAGAAAATACAAGAAAGGTTTAACAAGGACCTAGAAAAACTAAAGAGCAAACAAACAATGATGCACAACACAGTAAATGAAATTAAAAATCCTCTAGAAGGAATGAATAGCAGAATAACTGAAGCAGAAGAATGGATAAGTGACCTGGAATATAAAATAGTGGAAATAACTACAACAGAGCAGAATAAAGAAAAAAGAATAAAAAGAATTCAGGACACTCTTACAGACTTCTGGGACAACATTAAACACACCAACATTCGAGTTATAGGGGTCCCAGAAGAAGAAGAGAAAAAAAAAAGGCACTGAGGAAATATTTGAAAAGATTATTGTTGAAAACTTCCCGAATATGGGAAAGGAAATAATCAAGTCCAGGAAGCACAGAGAGTCCCATACATGATAAATCCAAGGAGAAACACACCAAGACACATGTTAATGAAACTATCAAAAATTAAATACAAAGAAAAAATATGAAAAGCAGCAAAGGAAAAACAACAAATAACATACAAGGGAATCCCCATAAGGTTAACAGCTGATCTTTCAGCAGAAACTCTGCAAGCCTGAAGGGAGTGGCAGGACATACTTAAGTGATGAAAGGGAAAAACCTACAACCAACACTACTCTACCTAGCAAGGATCTCATTCAGATTCGACAGAGAAATTAAAACCTTTACAGACAAGGAAAAGGTAAGAGAATTCAGCACCACCAAACCAGCTTTACAACAAATGCTAAAGGAACTTCTCTAGCCGAGAAACACAAGAGAAGGAAAAGAACTAAAATAACAAACACAAAACAATGAAGACAATGGTAATAGGAACATACATATCAATAACTACCTTAAATATAAATGGATTAAATGCTCCAACCAAAAAACATAGACTGGCTGAATGGATACAAAAACCACACCCATATATATGCTGCCTACAAGAGACCTACTTCAGACCTAGGGAAACACACAGAATGAAAGTGAGAGAGTGGAAAAGAATATTCCATGCAAATGGAAATCAAAAGAAAACTGAAGTAGCAATTCTCATATCAGACAAAATAGACTTTAAAGTAAACACTATTACAAGAGACAAAGAAGGATACGACATAATGATCAAGGGATCAATCCAAGAAGAAGATATAACAATTGTAAATATTTATGCACCCAACATAGGTGTATAAGGCAAATACTAAAAGCCACAAAAGGGGAAATCGATGGTAACACAACCTTAGTAGGGGACTTAAACACCCCACTTTCACCAATGGACAGGTCATCCAAAATATAAATAAATAAGGAAACACAAGCTTAAATGATACATTAAACAAGATGGACTTAATTGATATTTATAGGACATTCCATCCAAAAACAACAGAATACACTTTCCTCTCAAGTGCTCATGGAACATTCTCCAGGATAGATCATATCTTGGGTCACAAATCAAGACTTGGTAAATTGAAGAAAATTGAAATCATATCAAGTATCATTTCCAACCACAAAGCTATGAGACTAGATATCAATTACAGAAAAATATCTTAGAATACTTAGTTACAAAATACTTAGAAACAAATGACAATGAAAACACGACAACCTAAAACCTATGGGTTGCAGCAAAAGCAGTTTTAAGAGGGAAGTATTTAGCAATACAATCCTACCTCAAGAAACAAGAATCATCTCAAATAAACAACCTAAAATTCAACCTAAAACAATTTGAGAAAGTAAAACAAAACAAAACTAAAGTTAGCAGAAGGAAAGAAATCATAAAGATCAGTTCAGAAATAAATGAAAATAAAATGAAGCAAACGATAGCAAAGATCAATAAAACTAAAAGCTGGATCTTTAAGTAGATAAACGAAATTGATAAACAATTAGTCAGACTCATCAAGAAAAAAAGGGAGAAGACTCAATTCAATAGAATTAGAAATGAAAAAGGAGAAGTAACAACTGACACTGCAGAAATACAAAGGATCATGACAGATTACTACAAGCAACTCTATGCCAATAAAATGGACAACCTGGAAGAAACGGACAAATTCTTAGAAAAATACAACCTTCCAAGACTGAACCGGGAAGAAAGAGAAAATATAAACAGATCAATCACAAGCACTGAAATTGAAACTGTGATTAAAAATCTTCCCACAAACAAAAGCCCATGACCAAATGGCTTCACAGGTGAATTCTATCAAACATTTAGAGAAGAGCTAACATCTATCCTTCTCAAACTCTTCCAAAGTATAGCAGAGGGAGGAGCACTCCCAAACTCATTCTATGAGGCCACCATCACCCTGATACCAAAACCAGACAAAGATGTCACAAAGAAAGGAAACTACAGGCCAGTATCACTGATGAACATAGATGCAAAAATCCTCAACAAAATACTAGCAAACAGAATCCAACAGCACATTAAAATGCAAGGATTCTTATACATACGCAAATCAATCAATGTGATAAACCATATTAACAAATTGAAGGAGAAAACCATATGATCATCTCAATAGATGCAGAAAAAGCTTTCAACAAAATTCAACACCCATTTATGATAAAAACCCTCCAGAAAGTAGGCATACAGGGAACTTAACATAATAGAGGCCATATATGAAAAACCCACAGCCAACATCATTCTCAATGGTGAAAAACTGAAACCATTTACACTAAGATCAGGAAAAAGACAAGATTGCCCACTCTCACCACTCTTACTCAACATAGTTTTGGAAGTTTTAGCCACAGCAATCAGAGAAGAAAAAGAAATAAAAGTAATCCAAATCAGAAAAGAAGTAAAACTGTCACTGTTTGCAGATGACATGATAGTATACATAGATAATCCTAAAGATGCTACCAGAAAACTACTAGAGCTAATGAATGAATTTGGTAAAGTAGCAGGATACAAAAGTAATTCACAGAAATCTCCTGCATTCCCATACACTAATGATGAAAAATCTGAAAGAGAAATTAAGGAAACACTCCCATTTACCATTGTGGTAAAAAGAATAAAATACCTAAGAATAAACCTACTGAAGGTGGCAAAAGACCTGTATGCAGAAAACTATAAGACACTGATGAAAGAAATTAAAGGTGATACAAACAGATGGAGAGATATATCATATTTTTGGATTGGAAGAATCAACATTGTGAAAATGACAATACTACCCAAAGCAATCCATAGATTCAATGCAATCCCCATCAAACTACCAATGGCATTTTTCACAGAACTAGAACAAAAAATTTTCAATTTGTAAGGAAACACAAAAGAACTCAAATAGCCAAAGCAATCTTGACAAAGAAAAACAGAGCTGGAGAACTCAGGCTCCCAGACTTCAAACTATGTATACATATAGCTGATTCACTTTGTTATAAAGCAGAAACTAACACAACATTGTAAAGCAATTATACTCCAATAAAGATGTTAAAACTATATATACAGTATGTCGTCAATACCTTCGAATTGTTTTCTGACTTCCTAGGCTTCTGATTAATTCCCAGCGTCCTCATTAGCTGTTTTCATGATGCTCATTCACTTGTTTTAGAGCCACTAATTAACTGTAGCTTGTCCGCTGGAATCTTCAAAGACCCACCTATTTTCCTAAATTGGCTCTATGTGGAATCTTATAATTTTCTCATTTTAATATAAAAATTAAGCAGATATGTTCACAGAAAAATTGGAGCTGCTATTTCCTATCATAATCATCCATATTCTATACGTCACTTGGTTTTTTATCTTACTGGGTTGGCCAAAAATTCGTTCGGTTAGTGAATACGTTACTCAATAAAGTTCCTTGTGAAAATGAAAAATGTCTTTTTTTTTTACTTAAAACCAAATGAACTTTTTGGCCGACCCAGTATTTTGTCTAAATTTTTCTCATTTGTGTTACTCTTAATGTTGTAAGTTCTTGCTGGGCACGGGCCAAGTCTTTATATTTGAAAACAACAGAGCTTCAGAAAGAAATATCGAAAGAAAAAAAAAAAACTATTCGCAATGGTTGCTTCTGGGTTAATGGGATTGCGAGTAATTTCTATCCTTCCTACACTTTCCAAATTTTCCACAAAGTGCTTACAGCTAGGGAAAGTTATTATTTTAAGGCATTTTAACTTTCCTTGCCTAAGATAGTATATGTTGGTTGCTACAAAACATCTCATCCACCCTGAAAAATATCTATTAGTGACACCAGTAATAAATATTAGAAATAAAATTCTTACATTAAATCTGAGGCAAGCGCTGTGTAGTAGAGGCCTAGTGAGAAGGGAGCCCCTCCAATAGGGAGAAGGAGAAAAGTTGGAGGCAAAACATTTTTGTGACCTCACCACTTCTCCCCTGAATCCAAGTGGCCCGGGTTCATAAACCTGCAAGGTGCTTTCCACAGGTTCACAGAATAAAACCTCACTGTGTTCCACATGAGAGGGGTGGGCTATGCAGTAAAAACATGACTTACCGCCTACCTCAGCGCTTGGAGCCATTCACTGTCCCATAGATACTTTCTCTAGGCACTGTGATGCTTCTGAAATTTTGTCTGTGATACTTTCAAGCACAGACTCTAATATAAACAATGCTGAAGTTAGTCAGTTCTAGAAAGGTCTTTTTCCTTCCATCTCATTAAAAAATTGGAAACTAGAAAGACTTAGGTTTTCTTAACAGGGATTTATTTTCTGGCACTGCTGATATTTTGAAATAAGTATCAACAGAAACCATTGCTGTCTGCTTCCTTGTGCTCTGGTTATTGGTGTGCCTTCTGATGTCACCACTTGTGAGCTGGTGATATCACAGTGCATTGTTTGAGTTGTATTCATCACCCAAGTGCTGCCAAGAGGACAGAGTGTTGAGAGAATGACAGAGGAAACGTTGGAACCTCCTCCTAAGCACGAGTCAGAGAGGAAATTGCTACCATCCTCATGGTCCAATGAGGGAATACACAGCATGTGCTGGAAGCACCAGAGGAAACCCCATCTGCCCTTGTCAGAGCAACCTTGAAATGAAGATCAGAATGGCTGCTCCAAGAGATTGGACCAGACCACAAAGCAGAAATTCAGGAGACAGATACAGGGGAAGTGGGGAGCTGGGGCACACTTTGAGATGGGTCCTCTAAGGAATGGCAAAATCTTCTACAACGCCTCTGGAAGGTGGGATGGAGGTACAATTTAACAGAAGCTCTTCCTTAATCCCTTCTGGAAATATGAGTTTTCCTCTGGGCCAGAATCCTAATGAGGTAGCTCAGTGACTCCTTGAAGGACAGCCATTAAAACCCTGATGCCATGATTTGTAGATTGATGGATTGGGTTCAAATCCCACTCTGAGAGCAATTGAGGTAGTTACTTAATTCAGCCTCAGTTTCTCATCTGTGAAATAAATAATGGTACCTAGCTCATAGGATGGTACCTAGCTGTAAGGATTATATGAGGAAATGTTTGTAAAGTACTGCATACATAAAGTACACAGTGCCTAGCACACAGTAGGCCTACAAAAAATGATAGCTATTACTAATTGTGTGTGTGTATGAAATTGTGTATGTATGTATATACATATATATACATATGTATATACATACACATATACATACAAGATAGCCCAAACATATATGTATATGGCAAAGAAAGATGAGAAGCATTCTGGCTTTGATTTTGAGTTTATTGTAAGTGACTAATAACACATCAAATGTTTTATGTAGCAGATCCCCAGTAATGAGCCCAAATAATAGTATACTGTGATGAAGTTATCCTGTCCTCTTGGTTAATGGCTTTCCAAACTCACTGAGAATCAGTTTAGATAAAATACTGTTCAAGTCTCTACATGTCAAAGAAAAATTTCAGAGAACAGAGTTTACTAGCAAAGAAGAAGATTTTATTCAATATCGCAATAGGGGTCAGCTCTCTTGCACCACGGCAGAGACTGAACTCAACTTCCTTAGAAACAAAAAGCAGGAGAGTTTTTAAGTGCTAAAGCGAGCTACTGGAAAAATACTGAAGGATGTTATTGGGGAGATTGGTCAATGGGATTAGGCCATTTGTGTTTGCTAATTGACACAGGCTGATCAAATTAGGTGGCCCCTAGCCTCCCACAGAGACCAGGAGATCTGGGTGCCATCTTTCTTGATGATTATATTTCACATGATGGCTCCCAGGTCCTTGACAAAGATGGTCTTCAACTGTAAAACAGGCAAGAGGCTAGGAAAAGATTTACATCTCAAATAGGCAAAGAATTTACAATTGCAAGTTTTCTAAAGTAAATGCTCTAAGAAAAGAGAGGTCAGTGACCTTATAGTCAGGAAGAAGACTGTCTAAAGTTTAGTCAACATGAGGGGAATGTTAAGGACATTTTGGTCATGTTCCCAGTTTAGCAAGATAAGTCCTAATGCATCAGTGAAAGAGAAGCCACCAAAGGCATATTTTCCCTGGTGCCACCAGGTACCACCTGTCCAAAACTAGTTCTTAAACCCCATGTGTAATAACCTATCTCCTTTCTTATTTGTTTGGACATTTCCACCATTTGAGTCATTCTCCTGTGACACACAACAAAGGTGTGTCCCCTAATTTGGGGGCAGCAATGCAGGACCTGCCTGCATACCTATTTCCCCTACTATCAGGGTGAGGCACTCAGCAAAATTTTGAGGTAGACAAAGGCTCTCCAACTTTTCCTCCCTTCCCTGGCTCCCCTTGCTATTTCAGACACCCTGTGCCCTCAGAATCTCTCCTGTACTTTTCTTTCCTCCCAAAAACTTGCTCCTGAATCTTATACTAATAAAAAAAAAAAAACTGGCTAAAAGCTTAGAGGAAGCCAGAATGTGTGTATGCTAACTAAATCTTAAGCTAAGTGGAATTCTTAGTTCTGACCAACAGTAGGTCAGAATTTTGGGGGATCTTCCCCTAGATGCTGAAACTGCCCTGTTCCAGCAAATGGCTGCCACACTGGAACACAGTGCAGGAAGGTACCAAGAGGGACCCAGCCTGCCAAGGACAAGACTTGCATTGCTCTTGAGTGCCAGGCTACTAAAGTAGGTGCCTGGAGATGTGGGAGGATGGAGATTCTGGAGATCCTTGTGGAAGGATATGAAAATCACCAAATCAGGTGATGAACCCCTCCAATGAGTTCTAGAACTGAAAAAATATGGGACTCAAAAAAGGATACTGCTGCCTAGACCCAGACTATCCAGATTCAAATCCCAGCCTTGCCACTTACTAGCTGTGTAACCTTGGGCAAGTTACTAAACCCTTCTGGACCTCAGTTTATCCATTTGTAAATGGGGACCATGTCATCATCTATCACACAGGTGAGAATTAAATGGTATTATTACATATAAAGCACTCAGAACTGTGATTATACTAAGTGCTCTGTTATTATCATTAGCTGTGTGAGCTTGCACAAGCAGCTTAACCTCTCTGTGCTTTAGTTTCCTTATCTATAAAATGGAAATAATGAAAATAATACCTACCTTAAAAAAAGTAAAATAAAGGACACTGCTGTTCAACTTTATCCCTCAACCAACATTTCAAGACTTTTCTCTGGTTGAAGCTATTTGATGAGAGGGAGTTTACCATTCTCCAAATAACCACCTCAGTTACTTCTATACATACTCCCTTCAACAATGCCAGTTTTAAGGTATGCCCCAGGGCACACACGGTTAAATGAGTTAATACATGTAAGGCAGGAAACGAGTATCTTGTAGATAATAATATCTATATACATATTACCTTATTATTTTTTTTATTATTATGCCACAGCCCTGATTGTGACAGATCTTTGGCAAAGCCAGAGTAGAAAAGGGCCCAAGTTATAGCTGCTAAGTCAGCACCATAAAACAGAGGAACTCAGTAAATTTCCATAAAGGAAGATGTAATCATCCTGTTCTTTGTAAAGACTTAAGAGAGCAGATGGATAGTATTTTTCTAGAGACAGACTTCCCCGAGGATGCTGCTTTTGCTACCTTGTATCCGTTAACCCCAGAAGGCAATTGAACCTATTCTTATTTGCGGTTAACTCTACCCATTATCATAGATACATGTAGGATCTGGATGTGGAGGGTTCCCAACTCTAGTGGTATCTCCTAAGACATTCCTTGTGAGAAATTCATCCGTAAATCAAATATAAAGAAGAGTTCTGTGATATTGAGGGATGGTCTCTCACGGCTCCTGTTAGCATCCTTAAAAGTGATCAGCTAGATTTATTACATAACACCGAGAACCAGGAATAGCAGTTCTGCTTCCTGGGAAAAGTCAACTTCCAAATATTGCAATAGAATTGTTGGTAAAGGGTAATTCAGTAATAAACTGACCCAGCAGAGTGGGACTTTTTGTTGTTGTTGTTAAATGGGAACGGCACAGTAAAGATATTTGTGTTTATGCCACTTTCACTTCCTCTCACAGGAGAGAAGCAGATGTTCAGTGCAGGGTTGGGGAGGGAACAGGGGAGATGAAGGAAACAAAATAAAATCTTGGTTCAATTTATTCTTTAAAACATCAGCCAGATGGTCGTTCTCTCATGTAAGTACTTAAAAACTCCAACACAGAAGTCTCGTTATCTTCGTACAGACATTAATTCTTTATGCCCTACCTACTTCACCTTTTCTTGAAAGGCATACATGTAATAAAAGCAGAGTCAACAATTACACAAGCCATCTTTTCAACAAATTCTGCTGGGACCATTAGATATTCATGAGGAAAAGGATGAACTTAGACCCTTACTTCACACCATACAACAAAAATTAGCTCAAACTGAATAACAGACTTAACTAACTTCTTTTACTATACGTAAGAACTAAAACTACACAACTTTTAGAAGAAAACATAGGAGAACATCTCTGTGACCTTGGGCTAGGCAAAGATTTCTTAGATATGATATCAAAAGCATGATATACAAAGAAAAAATTGATGAATTGGACTTCACCAAAATTTTTAAATTTGGCACTTCAAAAAGACACTATTAGGAAAATAAAAAGGCAAACCACAAACTGGGAGATAATATTTGCAAGTCATCTATCTGATAAAATACTTACATCCAGAATACATAAAGAGCTCCTACAATTTAATGATAAGACAAATAACCAGGGCTTCCCCGGTGGCACAGTGTTTGAGAGTCCGCCTGCTGATGCAGGGGACACGGGTTCGTGCCCCGGTCCGGGAAGATCCCACATGCCGCAGAGCGGCTAGGCCCATGAGCCATGGCCGTTGAGCCTGCGCGTCCGGAGCCTGTGCTCCGCAACAGGAGAGGCCACAACACTGAGAGGCCTGCGTACCCAAAAAAAAAAAAAAAAAAAAAAAAAGACAAATAACCAAGACAAGACAATTAAATATACAAATAAGACCAACCAGCAAATAAGACCAACCAACAAATAAGACAAGACAATTAAAATATAGGCAAAAGATTTAAATAAACATTTCATTAAAGAAGATACATGAATGACCAATAAGTACATGAAAAGATACTTAACATCATCTGTCACTAGGGAAATCAAAATTAAAGTTGCAGTGAGACACTACTTCACATCTACTAAAATTACTATAACCCAAAAGGCATACAATATCAAGTGTTGGTGAGGACATGGCAAAACTAGAACCTTATACATTGTTGGTGGAATTGTTAAATGGTACCATTACTCTGGAAAACAGTTGGGTAGTTTCTTAAAAAGTTAAACATAGATTAACCATAAGACTCAGCAATTCTACTCCTAGGTATCTACTAAAGAGAAATAAAAGTATACATCTATACAAACACTAGTAAGTGAATGTTCTTAGCAGCATTATTCATAATGACCAAAACCTGGAAACAATACATATGCCCATCAACTGACTAATAGATGAACAAAATGTGGTACATGCATACAATGGAATATTATTCAGCAATAAAAAGGAATAAAGTACTGATATATGCTACAGTGTGGATGAACCTGGAAAACATCATGGTCAATGAAAGGAGCCAATCACAAAGGCCACATATTGTATGATTCCATTTACGTGAAATATCCAGAGTAGGCAAATCTATAGAGGCAGAAAATAGGTTAGTGGTTGTCTGGGGCTGGGGGAAGGGATCTTTGGGGATGATGAAAATATTCTAAAATCAGGTTGTGATGATAGTTGCACAACTCTATAAATTTGCTAAAAATCATTGAACTGTACAGTTTAAATGGCTTGTTATTATGGTAAATTATACCTCAGTGAACCTGTTTAAAAAGAATACACAACACATAAGAAAGGCCATGTGAGGGGACTCCCCAGGGACTCCCCCTAGTGGTTCAGTGATAAAGAATCCGCCTTCCAATGCAGGGGACGCGGGTTCAATCCCTGGTCAGGGAACTAAGATCTCACATGCCACGGGCAGACCGCATACCACAACTAATGAGCCTGCGTGCCACAACTAGAGAGAAGCCCATGCACAACAACGAAGAGCCCTCACGCCACAATGAAAGATCCCACACGCTTCAGCGAACATCCTGCATGCTGCAACTAAGACCTGACGCAGCTAAAAATAAATTAAATAAATAAATAATAAATAAATCTTTTTCAGAAAAAAAGAAAGGCCATGTGAGGAAACAGGGAGAAGCCAGCCATCTACAAGCCAAAGAGAGAGACCTCAGAAGAAATCAACCCTGCCAGCACCTTTTAAAAAAAAATAAGAATACACAAAACAAATAAAAAACAAGGTCAGCAAATACTGATATCAAAAAATATTCGATTAAAAAAAATAATTGACTTTAAAACTCACCTTCCTGACAGCCAAGGCAGAAGCAAAGAAATTCACAGGATTACATAATTTTATTTTTGTTTTAAAAAAAAAAGAAAGCAAAACTGCTTTTGGAACAGCCTTTTTTCTTTTTCTGGCTCTGAAAATAATTTACTATGAATAGCTTTATATACATAATAACAGCACAGTGCTTATTGTAGTTTCACCCCCAATAAAGAAAGGAAAAGAAAGGTAAAAAGAATCCAAGATGCTCCGTACATGTTATTTCTTATAGAGGGGCTCAATAAAAGTTGAAGGAATGTTGTTAGGTTTTAGTTTGGGCCCAGACTTTCTGTGTGGCACCAGAACAATATATGCAGACCCAAGATTGAGGTACTGCAACTCGATACCAGAAAGTCGCCCAGAGAAGCTAAAGAAATGAATGTTTAGTATCTCCCTTTGGCTATTCTTCTCACATACCATTTTTCTCATCAGGGCTTTCACAAGGTACCTATAGAAGACAATTCCAAAACTGAGTTTACTGATGACTTCGTAATTTCCCTATCTATTCTCCGTGGCTGACTGAAAGGAGATTCTCATGCTTAGACCCCAGACATGTAGACAGTTAGGAAACCAGAGAGTCCGATTTATGCTCTTGCCCTTTGGTAAGGCCTTAATGCAGAGTGGGCTAAGAACATCTATAGGTACACAAGACTTTTCTCAAAAAAGCACGTTTGGATCTGCCCTCAAGACTCTAAAAAGTAGAGCAAAGCCCTAAATTTGTGTACCTACAGCACTTAAGAGATATCTTTGGCCTGAAAGATTTTTAAGAGAGAAGCTAGCAACCAACTGTACCTCCCACTTATGAACCTCAATGGGGTCCCTGTGGAGCCATTAACTTGGAGCAGAATTAAATCTCCTAGGTTCCAAGGGGTGGTGCTGGTCCCAAAACATATACCACCACCCCCAATACCCCTGGAACATAGCTACACTTAGCTCTTCAACAGAGCTGTGTAGTTCTACCTCACAGGAATGCATTCTAAAGATGGCATACTTGACACTGAGCTGTTCCTCCTGATGAAATCAACCATTCAGCCTAGAACCATGTCATCAGCACAGAGAATAACAGATATGCTTTGCTATGTCAAGAGATGTAGCACCTGGTTTATGTAAAAAAATCTGACCCAAATTATCATAAGTTAAAATTAAAAACTGGGAAAGCCACATTAAATGCTACCTAAACATGGAATTTACCTCAAGGAGCCCATTGTGTTTCACAAAAGGGACTATGACAGAGTTACTGGAGAAAAATTAAAAGCCTTGGACTTAAATAAACCCTACAGTGTAGCTCTGGATACACACTGCAAAAATCTTTAAACGTCCTTAATCTCAACAACAATGAAAAACAAACAACCCAATTAAATAAAGGGCACAGGACTTGACTAGACATTTCTCTAAAGAAGACATACAAGTGGCCCATAAGCACATGAAAAAAATGTTCAACATCACTAATCACCAGGGAAGTGCATGTCCAAACCACAGTGAGCTGCCACCTCACACCCATTAGGTAGGCTACTATCAAAAATAAATAACTAGGGGCTTCCCTGGTGGCGCAGTGGTCGAGAGTCTGCCTGCCGATGCAGGGAACACGGGTTCGTGCCCCAGTCCGGGAAGATCCCACGTGCCATGGAGCAGCTAGGCCTGTGAGCCGTGGCTGCTGGGCCTGTGCGTCCGGAGCCTGTGCTCCGCAACGGGAGAGGCCACAGCAGTGAGCGGCCTGCGTACCGCAAAAATAAATAAATAAAAATAACAAGTGTTTGTATGGATGTGGAAAAATTGAAACATTTGTGCACTATTGGTGGGAATGTAAAATGGTGCAGTTTCTATGGAAGACAGTGTGACAGGTCCTCAAAAAACTAAAAATAGAGTTACCATATGATCCAGCATTTCCATTTATGGGTATGTGCCCAAAAGAATTGAAAGTAGGGACTCAAACAGATACTTGTACACACATGTATATAACAGCATTATTCACAGTTCAGCCAAAAGGTGGAAGCAGCCAAGTGTCCATCAGTGGATGATTGGATAGACAACATATTGTGTATACATACAACGAAATATTACTCAGCCCTAAAAAGGAAGGGAATTCTGACGAATGTTACAACACGGATGAACCCTGAGGACTTTACGTTAAGTGAAATAAGCCAGTCACAAAAGACAAACATTGTACAATTCCACTAATATGAGGTACCTAGAGCAGTCATAGTTGTAGAGACAGAAAGTAGAATGGTGGTTGCCCAAAGCTTAGGGCAAGGGAGAATGTGGAGCTGTTTTTAACGGTTATAGAGTTTCACTTTTGCAGGATGAAAACGTTCTGGAGCTTGGTTGTACAACAATGTGAAAACACTTCACACTACTGGACGGCACACTTAAAATGGTTAAGATGGTACATTTTATGTCGGGTGTATTTTACCACAATTTTTAAATTCTTTTAATGTTCTTAATCAATTTCTCCATTAGGTGAATCACCATACCAGCAAACAGTCACAGAACTGAATCCAAAGGCTGCCTAATTCAAGCAGGGTGTTGAACCAACCGAACCAGACCTGCGGTTTCATAAAGAAAGCTGTTATCAAGTTGCCCTTTGGAAGCTGTAGCATGTTATATTTTGAGCCCATTTTTCAGCGCCTTCGCCACCTCTTTCCCCAGGCTTAAGCTTTGAGAAGTGAAGACAGAAGGTAAGATGAAGACGAAAGATCACTAGCCCAGAAACCTGGGTCCTCATAATGGCTTTGTTTCTGCTCGCCATGTAATTTGGGCCTCTGTTTTTCAGAAGGCTAGAAACATTCCTAAGAGTGTATAATGCCTTCCAACACCCTGTATTGAACAGCTAGCCTTATGGACAGACAAGAACTAGTGATGTTGATAAACTATCAGAATTTTAGCATTCATAACAGAGACAAATTGATACTTAACCAAAGCAGCAGTGGTGCTAATTGAAGACAGATATTCTGATACCGTGGATGGAAAGAAGGAACAGTGAAGAGACAGAGGACAGAATGGTTCTGCAGGGGGCAGGGGGAATGGGCGAGGTGAAGTTAAGGGGTGATGAGACATAGAGAGGGCCACACAGAGAGGACAAAGTGTCTCCCATACTGCCCCCAGCTCAGCACCCTCCAGACACAGTGAACACACGCACACACACACACACGCGTGCGCATACACACACACACACACACACACACACACACACACACTAGTCCACATGTCAAGAGAGGGTGAGGGGAGTGAGAAATGAGATGTGCTCAACTCTGGCTGTCACTCGATCTCAATAGTTTCAGCAGTCTCTGAGGGGAATGACTTACTAGGAAACCTTGCCCCCAACCTCACCTCCACATCACAGTGAATTAGAGGCCAGCAGGCAAATGTCTCACATTGCCACCCATGTCTGTGCCTAAACATTTGTCTCCATCCACACCAACAATTCCATCCTCCCCACCATTACAATGGCAGAGAGTCTCTATTCTCCTTCTGTCCAAGGCTGAACCCTTTGACCCATGCTCTGGATCCCATCCCTTCTGCATTCTCAGGAACCGTGTTTCATCCATTATTCCCTCCCCTATATTGTCATTCACTCCCCTCCCTTTAGCATGTACATATACTCAGATCTAAACCAGTCTTCACCAAACTTTTTAAAAATTCAAAACGTGGTATATAAAAGGAAATGAAGGTAAATATGGACTGAACTGTTAAGAATTATGGTTATGAAACAACAGTCTTAAATGGGGATACAGGGTCTAGGAATTTTTTATCTTCCAGTTTTATTGAGATATAACTGACTTATAGCATTATATTAGTTTAAGGTGTATAACATAATGATTGATATACGTATTAACTGTGAAATGGTCACCACAAGTTTATATATCTATAGATAGATATAGATAGATAGATAATGGAATATTAGCCATAAAAAAGAAGGAAATCCACCATTGCTGCAACATGGATGGAACTTGAGGACATTATGCTAAGTGAAATAAGCCAGAGAAAGACAAAAACTGTATGATCTCACTTATAAGTGGAATTTTTTTAAAAAACCAAACTCATAGAAACAGGGAAGAGATTGGTGGCTGCCGGAGGTGAAGGGTGGGAGCTGGGGGAAATGAATGAAGATAGCCAAAAAGGTACAAACTTCTAGCTTTAAGATAAATAAGTTCTAGGGATGTAATGTACAGCATGGTGGCTATAGTTGGCAATACTGTATTGTATATTTGAAAGTTGCTAAGAGAGTAGACCTTAAAAGGACTTTTTGCAAGAAAAAAATTGTAACTATGTGAGGTGATGGATGTTAAGCTTATTGTGGTGATCATTTCTCAGTTAATATATATATCAAAGCATTATATTGTACACCTTAAATTAATATAATGTTATATGTCAATTATATCGCCATAAAACTGGAAGAAAAGGGGCTTCCCTGGTGGCGCAGTGGTTGAGAGTCTGCCTGCCGATGCAGGGGACACAAGTTCGAGCCCCGGTCCGGGAAGATCCCACATGCCGCAGAGCGGCTGGGCCCGTGAGCCATGGCCGCTGAGCCTGTGCGTCCAGAGCCTGGGCTCCACAACAGGAGAGGCCACGGCAGTGGGAGGCACATGTACCGCAAAGAGAAAAGAAAAAAAAAACAACTAGAAGAAAAAAAATTCCTAGACCCCATATCCCCATTAAAACTGTCACTTCACAACCAGAATTCTTAACACTTCAGTCCATATTTATCTTCGTTTCCTTATCTCCTCAGCCAATTGAAGTCTCAGCACAAATGACCTCAAAATCACCAACAATCTTCCTGTTATCCAACATTGAGACATTTCAAATTATCTGATTAGGGACTGCTCTTCAGCACAAGCTGTTGATCAGGCTGAACTCCTTGAAATACTGTCCTCCTTCCTGGACTCTCTTCTCTCCTGGCTTTCCTCCTTCCTCAGACTGAGCCCTCCTCACACTCCAATAGCTATTAGTCAGTTCCTCTCACTGAGCGCCCACATCACCACTTTATCTGTAGTCCCAGGATGTAGCACAATGTTAATACTGAGTAAACCTCTAGAAATACTGGTTGACAGATTGGTTCAAATATTGCAGTGGCTCTCAACCCTGGTTGCTCATTAAACCTATTGGAAACTTCTACATAGATATTAATATGCCAACTGGTCGTATTTCTGATTTAATTGGTCTTGGGTGAGCTCCAGGCAATTTTCTAAAAGCTTCCCAGGTGAGTTTAGTGCTCACTAGTAAACTTGTCATCCCATGCTAGGACTATAAGGACAGAAAAATTGCAAAATGCATATATCGTTTTAGAACTTAACCATTTAGTTAGATTTGAGGTGGAGCTTTAGAATTCCGAGGGAATAAATTTTAAGTTTACATTAGAAAGTTGTTTGAAATCAGCTCATCCATGGTCATGCCAGATCTGCAAACCCAGGTGATTCCTCTCACCCTCGCTCAGCCAGGAGCCCAAGGGACCAACAAAATCCCAGATTTTGTCAAATGAACAAGTGGCTGTGACATGAGAGATTTTTTTTCCTCTCCCTTCTGAGTCTGCCAAGATTCTTGGGCGTGCCTTTGCCCCACCCTCCCCCTAGTTTCCAAGAACCAACAGGTCCAAACCCTTCCAGAAGCTCTGGCCTTCCCTCTCCATTCTGCCTTGAGGGTGCAGAATCTGCTGCATGCCTGGCTCACTTGAGAAATTCTGCCTGTTACTGTCAATGAGGGAGGTGTCTCCCACAGGGATGGCGTGACCAGAGAGGCATATTCACACAGAGGCAGTTTTATTTGTTTTGTGTGTTTAATTATTTGACTGTAGTTGTGGTTTTTTGGGGGTTTAGGGCGAAGAGGTGAGGAAGGAGTTGGTCAAAATGGGGCTAGAAGGGTAGAAACAAAACAACCATAAAAAGCCATGAGACCCAACCACAGTAAGAAACAATTCCATCCACCCAGCCCACCTCTTCCTGTGCCACCATATTTTGCTGCACACACATCCACCCGCCCACCCACTTATTCTAGAGAGGGAGGAAGAGAGATCACAAAGAGAGGTAAGATTTCAAAATTGCATCTTGAATTGTGACCAACCTGTTATTTTATGATGATTTCAACAGTCATCGTAATAGCAAGAGAACTAAGTCTGAAAGGTCTGAACCAGTGATTGTGGAAGATTCTGGGAATTTCATGTTGCCAGGTTGTTCAGGAGGTCTGGATGTTCCCTCTCCACCAGATACTTCTCAGCAAAGCTACGGAGTCTCACCAGAAAAAAGGAAAAGAAATCCACCAAAGTTCAATTCATAGAAACTCTGGCCTTGATCTAAAACTCAAGATAGGATTGTGTATGGTACTCCATATTGGGAATGGCTTAAGAACCAAGAATTTATGCTACTGTTGGTAACGATCAGATTCTTCATATTTTACATATTGAAAGAATGGACTAAAGGAAAGGAAAAGAGGAACAGAAGGGGCACATAACTGTTTGCAAAGGGCAACGAATTCAATCAAGGAGTGATTATTGCAAAACACATGGCTCTAGTCTTAGCGTTTGCCGGAGGCAAAAGTTGCTGTGCTTATAATTTTTGTCCCCCTTCTCTACCATGAGAAAAGGGTAAAAATTATACTGCATAGGAAAGTGGAACTACAAGGAGTGGTGACCATTATGGGAAGCAGTTTTCAGTTCTGACTGTCAGAAGGACTGCCTGAGAAAGTCACGAGGTCCCCATGCTCTACATCTTCACAGGCAGGGTAACTGCTATTGAGTTTTAGGGGGCATCAAGTTAGAGCCATTGGCTCTTTAAGATGCCTTTTGGAACAAAGAGTCAGTGATGGCAGCAATATAGATTACTGAAATTGCTTTCCACCCCCCAGTCATCAACAAATCTACTGTATCTAAATGGTGTGCTCATTCCAATTTAACCTTTTAAAACAAGTTCACTGGCAAATTTTAAGGATCTATTAAATACTCAGCATGGTGATGGGTTTTCCGAAGAAGAGAGAAAATTTATTATGCTGAAGAACTAGATTAGAGGGACTTCCCTGGTGGCACAGTGGTGAAGAATCCACCTGCCAATGCAGGGGACACGGGTTCGATCCCTGGCCTGGGAAGATCCCACATGCCGCGGAGCAACTAAGCCCATGCACCACAACTACTGAACCCGCGTGCCACAACTACTGAAGCCCACGCGCCTAGAGCCCGTGCTCCGCAACAAGAGAAGCCACCGCAATGAGAAGCCCACGCACTGCAACGAAGACCCAACGCAGCCAAAAATAAATAAATAAATATTTTAAAAAACGAACTAGATTAGAGAGTTAGCAAAAGAATGGAGTCATCTAAGTAGGGGTAAAAATAGGAAAAATAAATAGGAAAATAAAAGGAAAATCAGAAAATTCTAGAACCCCCTAAATCTTCCTTTCTCCTTAATAATGATCATGAGGCCTCCTTCTTCGTAAAGAACCATACTGCCCCAGCATTCTGCCTGGGTACTCCCTTGTTTGACTCATTTTCACCCAAGGGTAGGGAGGGCAAATTAGAGTGAGGTGTTTGTTGGGTTTCAGCCACACTTTTCAAATTACCCAGCTCACATTCTGTGTGGGTTTTATAGCCAGCTGCCTCTCCTTGGTGATTCACGGAGCCTCTGAAACCTCCTCTTCTCTACTCTGCCTCCCACCTGGGGCAAGAACCAATGATTCTCAGGCTAGAGCTGAGAGGCCGGTATGAAGGAGGCTCATGTGTGATGAAAGATGACAGGGCAATAAAGACCTGACACCTGGCTTACACTGGGTCCCTAAGTTACGTTCTCCTGGATCTGGACAGCGGCAAAAGTCAAACACCCTCATCAGATCCCATGTGCTCTTGCTGGGCAAACAGGAACTTTAAATCTTACCCTCCCTGGGCTTGCTGTGTGCTACAGCCCATCCTCCACACAGCCTTCAGGTCTTTCTAAATTACCACCTGATCCCGGTTCTTCCTTGACTAAGTTATTTCTGGGGGTCCCTCGCTCCTACACCAACTCCTTTAACAGAATCCAAGGCCCTCCAAGACCCAGCCCTTGCCTCATTCTCCAGTCTCATTTCTCCCCATTCCAGTTCTCAGACTCTTGCAAATAGGTCAACACAAAATTCTGTGTCATATCTCTGCCTTTTGTTTGTATCTTTCTCTCTTTCCAATGTTTGACCACCTGATGATCCCACGACTAAAAGCATGGTCAGCCCCGGGTTTTTCCTGAGTTAAAGCAATGCCAGTTCCCTGGGGCAGTACGTGAATGAAGCCAGGAGGAACTGGCAGGTTCTTACCTATTTTGATGTTGTCTTATGCAAACAATGCACCTAGGTTTCTCCAGATCTCACTTTTTGTGGGGAATTAGCAAAGCAATGCCTTTCTCCAAGCCACTGCCTTTGGCCGTCTTTTGCCCAGAAGGAAGATGATAGAGGGAAACTTAAAGCAGTGCTTTTCCTTAGTGCCCCTGAAGGGAGAGAAAAGATTACCCTCTTTCCAGGAAGTTCTAGGGAGCAAAGGTCCACACTCTATTGAAGACACTTGCAGAGCATAGGACATGGAGCTGTGAGAGTCCTACACTAAGATTACCCCCTTTCTCTTTCTTTCTTCCCACTTCTCTTCATCTCACCACCACAATTTCTACCACATTTAGCATTTCATGGTCATTGGACCTGAATTAAAGGTTTAGCAGAAAATAATCAAGTTAGTTTGAATTTTCATTTCTTCAAATATTTCCATTCAAGTCACAAATGTTTTTAAATACACTAGAGAAAATACATAGCTTTATCTGGCAGACATTTTTAATACATTTTCTTTTAGGTAATATGTAAGGTTTTATATTACCAATCCCATCACCAGTTATTTGATAATTCTTCACCTTTCTAGAGTGCCTCATATTTGGTTCTTGAGCATATATTATTACATTTTATCCTTGCATCAGTCCAAAAGCATAGCCACAAATCCTGTCTATTCTGTCCCCTAAATATCTCTCAGACCTGACCCATCCCTCCCTTTCCCTTCTGCCTCTGCCTTAGTTCATCAGTCCTCAGCTGAACTTTTATATTAGCATCCTAACCAGACAGACAGACAGCTTGAATTCTATTTTTCTATTTCCTCCCTCTCCACCACCCACCTCTAAAGTTCATTCTCCCCTGCTCCAGACCTTTCTAAATTATAACCCAGTCCTGTAACCTCTGTGGTTTAATTACTTTGGAGGTTCCCTTTCAACTACACAAAGTCCAAGCTCCTTTGCATAGTACACAAGGCTCTCTAAAATCTGCCCCTCTTCCCTCTCTAATCCCATTTCTTACCCTCCAAATCTCAAATGTTTTGCAATTGACTGAAGATATAATATTTTCTTTTTTTGTTAAATATATATATATATATATATATATATGGTTTTTTTTTTTGGCTGCGTGGGGTCTTTGTTGTGGCATGCAGGCTCTTCTTTGCAGCACATGTGCTTCTCTCTAGTTGTGACACGTGGGCTTTTCTCTAGTTGTGGCGCACGGGTTCCAGAGCTCGTGGGCTCTATAGTTTGCAGCACGCAGGCTCTCTAGTTGAGGCGCACGGGCTCAGTAGCTGTGGGACACGGGCTTCGTTACCCCGCGGCATGTGGGATCTTAGTTCCACGACCAGCGATCTAACCCGCGTCCCCTGCATTGGAAGGCGGATTCTTTATCACTGGACCACCAGGGAAGTCCCATAATATTTTCTTATATACTGATGGCTTCATATAGTTTTTCCTCTCTGGAATGTCCTTTTTATCTTTGTCTATTTGGTGACACCTATTTGTCCGTTGAGAAACAGACCTAGTGTCTTCTGTTCTATGGAGCCATCTTCCACCGCCCAAAGACAGAATTGATTACTCTCTCTGCTGGGTCACAACTTAATCCTGCACTTATTTCTGCAATAGCACTTATTGTATTGTTTTGCAATTACTTCATTATGTCACTGGCTCCCTTAGTAAGCTATGAACTCCACAAGAAGAAGAAAGTAATCAAATAGATCTTTATATACTCATTGCTTGCACAGTGCATTGTTGTTGATCTATAAATCATTCTTAAATAAGTGAATAAGCAAATGAATTGCAAGGAGTGGGGAAAAAGCAAGAAAACAGGTCTGATTTATTCCATTTAATAGGAGAAGAAACTGGGCTAGATGCTAATCCTACAAAACTGAAGGCATATAAGCAAAAAGCTTAGAATCTAAGAGCTATACTACAAAATAGAAGGCAACGTAGAATACTAGGGAAGCTCAGAGATTCATTTCCTACTGGAAAGATATGGGAACTGATAAATCCTTAAAGATGAGTAGAATTTAGCAGGAATAAAGAGGGCCACATTTAAACGTTTCTGGAATGAAGGGTAATATATACAAGTCAATGAGAATAGGAACAACATAGGCAAAAGCACAGAGTTGCTAAGGATGGAGGGAAGGTCATGTAGTTCATGTAACCAGAGTTCATGGCAGTAGCATGGCAAGTGCACCTGTAAAGTTAGATGGAGCTCAATCAGGCAGGGCCTTGACATTTTGACTCTGCAAAAGGCAGCCATTGGGATCAGAAAATCACTTTTTGTTAAAAAATGCTCTTTATGAAACAAGAAGCAAGAGATGGGAGCTTCTCAGGCAGGGTTGCTCATATTCTTGGCTCATGTTTTACCACAATTTACGTTACTCAGCCCAGTCGTCTACCTCAGTTGGCTTCAAATGACTTTCAGCCTTACCAAAAATCAACCCCACTCTAAAGAGCAAAACTTAAAAACCTTGGTGGTATTAAAAAAAAGTTCCAAAAAAGTGAAATTCCAAAATCTTGAAAATGTCAATAATGTAGAAATATGCTTTCATTCTGAAGGAAATGGGCTGCATTTGGATATATAAATTCAGGTATGTTTGCCAAAAAAGAAAGTCATATTACAGATAGTGGCCATGCCTGTGTTGTTTACTATTCTATCCCACCACGCAGACCCAATACTGTGGTCACCAGACTCATGCGGCTGTCGTTCACCTGAAATATGGCTAGTTCAAATTGACTTGTAAGTAAAATACACACTGAATTTTGAAGTCCTAGTTTAAAAATTACAGTATCTCAATAATTTTTATGTTGAAATGATTATATTGTACCTAATTGTGTTAAAATTTACCAAAAACTTTCTTAAATTAAAAAAAAAGTCATATACTTTAGCATCAATGATGGGTATATATAAAGTATGTATGATCTGTGAAGAAAGACATATATATGTCAGATAGAAATAAGAGAATAAAAGAATGGAAAAACAATACATTGAGTATTAGAGCTTTCATTGCTCTCAGTTGACATCCATAGCCTCTTACTCTTCAGATAAAAGGGTATTTGTCATTCAGTCAACAACCAAAAGCAGAGCAATGATTTAACTTGCAAAATAATCATGAAGGGCTTCCCTGGTGGCCCAGTGGTTGAGAATCTGCCTGCCAATTCAGGGGACATGGGTTCGAGCCCTGGTCTGGAAGGATCCCACATGCCGCGGAGCAACTAGGCCCGTGAGCCACAACTACTGAGCCTGCGCGTCTGGAGCCTGTGCTCCGCAACAAGAGAGGCCGCAATAGTGAGAGGCCCGCGCACCGCGATGAAGAGTGGCCCCAGCTTGCCGCAACTAGAGAAAGCCCTTGCACAGAAACGAAGACCCAACACAGCCAAAAATAAAATTAAATAAATAAATAAATAATGATAATAAAAATAAAGGAATTCCTTTAAATAATAATAATAATCATGAAGCACAACAGTACCTGCCTTTTCCCTCAATACCTCCCAATCCTATTAATATAAAGAACGATTTTCTTTTTTTAATTTTTTGTTTTTAATTCTTTTGGCTGCATTGGGTCTTTGTTGCTGCGTGCAGGCTTTCTCTTGTGGCGGCGAGTGGGGGCTACTCTGTTGTGGTGTGCGGGCTTCTCATTGCGGTGGCTTCTCTTGTTGCGGAGCACGGCCTCTAGGCACGCAGTCTTCAGTGGCTGTGGCTCGCAGGCTCTAGAGCGCAGCCTCAGTAGTTACGGTGCATGGGCTTAGTTGCTCTGCAGCATGTGGGGTCTTCCCAGACCAGGGCTCAAACCCGTGTCCCCTGCACTGGCAGGCAGATTCTTAACCACTGCACCACCAGGGAAGCCCAAGAATGATTTTCAATTGTAACAAATAGTATGGGGAGGAAGTAAAAATTTTATAAATACAGTACCATAGTTTTTTATTATTATTATTATCATCTGGGCCTCCTCTGTGACAAAAAGAGAAAAATATTTACCAATCTTTCAGGAATGCTGTGGAATTTCAATAATTCATGTGGCTAAAGATCCAGCTCCATCAGGTTCAGCCACAGTGTTCAACGAGCTTTTTTTAGAATTAAGTAAAATCAGCTGCATAAAACTATAGCTCATACTTTAAATAGCACTTTATTACATAAATTCGTCTCACAGCCACAACAAGGAACTGGCAGAATAGCCTTTGTTTTGTCAACAATTTTTTTTCCACTAGTTGTGCAGCAAGTTTATAGAATAGACTTTGGGGAAATCTCTCTAGCAAGATTCCAGACTCATGTGGACTGTAGACTTGTAGTTATTCAAATCATCTTTTGTTTTAGTAACTCCAATGTTCTTTTTTTGTATTAAATAATATATTTCCTTCTCCTTTTTTTTTGATACTCAGCAATTTCTTAACTACCAAGACAATTTCCCTTTTCTGACCATCCTAACACAGGCATACATATAACAATACAAGAGACTCCATAAATACTGTCCTAATTAAAACAATGCCTAGAATCAAGACTTTTAGGATGCAGATTACGAGTCAATTCAAGATTTTTCTCTGAAAAGGAGGCAATATGGTATGATAGATAAAGCAGAGGATTAATAAAAGATAAGATGAACCATGTCAAGATCTGATATTATTTGCTCTGCCATCTCTCCTGACCTCAATTTCTTCATTCTCAGAATTGCAATAAACTGCTACACAGGATTATTAGGTAAACCACACCGTGCCTACAAAATCGGCTTGTAAAGTAGTTTATCTGTGCTACTGTTATGATTATGCTAAGAAGTTACCAACTCTTCCCACAAAACATTCATAGGGCAGGAGGTTGGGAGCTGGAGAGAGCAAGGGAGGCACCTGCCAAGTTGTGGAAAGGACTGGGACCAGAAAGGGAAGGTGAAAGTTAGACTTGGGAAAAGAGTGCTAGGGAGACAATAATGTCGGCCCACCAAAGGGTTGTGTGAAGGAAACAAAGCAAGTAAAATGTAGTTACTAAAAATTAATTTGCACAAAACATAAAGATTTTTGTCTGCATGTTTAAATGAACTTATCCTTTGGAGAGTGTTTGCCAAAGATGCAAGCATTGTCACTGGAGCTTGGCCCTTTTAGGACAATGTCAAATAAAATAGTGTTTGCCCACACATGCTTTTGCCAAAGTACAAACAGACAGGATGCTGTCTATGAAGAGAGGTACCTCGGGTTGTTTGCTTTTAACAGACTCACACTTACCTACTCCTCCGAATTAGATTTGTTTTTCCTTCTCAGTGTCCCCTGTTAAATCTAGACTCATGTCTGTCCTACTTTGGAGGCGTGTAATCAGTAACACAAAGTAATTTAAGGTCATCATAAAAAAATATTATTTGCCCAAGCAAAGGTATATAATTTATTAACTCTATTGTATACCTTCTATAAATTCTCACTCTACTGGGAATGGCTCCAATGCCAATGCTATTTGGCAGACAAGAGAGCTGTGCAGGACTTTCTGTTCTACCCAAGTTGGTTCCTTGGCCAAAAACTTTAGTAAACTTTTTGGGCTTGGTGATAGCAGGTGTTGGTGTACTACACTCAAGAGAGACAGGCAGGTCAGAGGTCCTCACCCACCCCTTTTACACTTGAACTTCAGTGACTTATTAGGGAAAGTAGCACTGGATTATCCTGTTCTATCAGTATGAAACCGGTCAACCATTTGAAAGAGAAGGATAAAGCTGATTCCACAGGGTTGAACCTGATACCTTTAAGGTTCCTTCCTTCTTATAAGAAGTCCCTGATTTTAGTGCCCTTTTCTAATTTTCCAAAGTTAAAGATAATCGTCTCATTATTTTAAGAACAGTACAGTTTCTACTAATTCCTTCAGTCCCACAAATGAGAATATAGTAGATTAAAAATTCCTCATCCGTTTCATGAAATCTTTTCTTCAAAAAGAAACCACAGCAATCCCCTGTCCTCGTGACAGGTAACAGTCAGGTTTCTGAGACGTGCCTACTGTCTGCCACAAGGTTTGGGTGTGCTGTCCCCACACCCTGATTTCCCAAGATCAAAACAACACTGGAAAGAGGTTGCTTAACAAGTCTCTGTGAAAACTTCATGCTTCTCAGGCATAGTACATGTTATTTATTATTCATGTTATTATTATTATGAAACTTAAGTGAAAATCCTCAGTTACCACCACTCCTCCACTTCTCCACTACACACCCCTAATTCTCGAGCTTATACAGAACGATGCCACACACATGGAGACCAAGCCTACCTTTTGGAGACCTGAACCAAACCTAGCAAACTCAACCAACATTTTGGAATTCAACTCATAACAGAAAGCAGGTTAAGAGACAGCACGTCCACATATCTGTTCACCTCTGCAGGCAGTTGTGCATCTTTTATCACTGCTCTGCCCCAATTCCATTTGTGCAACCGTCATGTCAAACATTTCCAAACTTTAGGTTGGCACTACCCTGATCACCATGAGGTAAGTCATAGCAGGACGGTACACTGATGCAAATTCAATTCACTCCACAGTGCATCAGCAGTGCAGTTGTGATGCTCCACAAACTCTTCTCAGAGGATTCTTATCCCAGCAGAATTTAAGTGTAGGTTTTCTGGGTCACTCCTAATGCTTCTCCTCAGCCTGAACCCTTCTTGGGTGCCGTCTTTGCTTTCTACTTGAGGGTGTTTTCCACAAGATCAAATGGACTTCCAGGGGCTTCCCTGGTGGCACAGTGGTTGAGAGTCTGCCTGCTGATGCAGGGGACACGGGTTCGTGCCCCGGTCCGGGAGGATCCCACATGCCGCGGAGTGGCTGAGCCCGTGAGCCATGGCCGCTGGGCCTGCGTATCTGGAGCCTGTGCTCCGCAACGGGAGAGGCCACAGCGGTGAGAGGCCCGCGTACCGCAAAAAAACAAACAAACAAATGGACTTCCAGACGTTGAAAACAGGTGAGGTTTGGGACAGAAAGTCCCAGTTTTTTAGAACCTGTTTTAATAAATGTACATTGGTCTGTCAACAAACTCGGAATGCCAAGGATGCCTTCAGAAACATCATGTTGCCCTGTTCAGCTCCAACAATCCAAGAAAAGACAGAGTCTTTCACCTTTGTGCATCAGAATTATCCAGAGAGATTATTTAAAATATAGCTTCCAAGGGTTCTCTCCAAGCCTCCTGAACCAGAATCTCCAGGGGTAGAAACCCAGACATAGCTTTCTCACAAGCTGCCTAGTTGATCCTAGTGAAAATGCAAATTTGAGAAACATTGTTGTGGCCTAAATCGGTAAGATGAAATTTTGAAACCATAGTGCTAAACACATTCCTTACAACTCGAATTTTTCCTAGACTATGCAGTTGTCCTAAGAGGTGACAGTTTCCAGAGAGCTCCAAGCTTACACTAGTGGGCATGCAACTGGGAGGAAGCAGATACCCACCTAGACCCTAACCCTGGTCCTATTGAGATGAAGATATAGAATATTCCTCCCTCCTCTCACCTGTCCTCCCACCTGACCAAGAGCTGGCTTGTTACAAATGTGGAGGCTTTATTAGTAAGAAGCATATTCTATGTCAGTGTTTGGTTTTTTTCACAATGAAATGACAGGATTGGTTGGATAGAATATTTTGAGAGGATTTAATGTCTTCGCTTTCACAAGGAAGGACAAGATCTCCACTTTAATAGCAAATATGTTGAACCCAAACATCCTGGGACTAAGATCCCTGGGGTAGAAGTTCATAAAGTTAATATGACACTGAACACAACAGATAAGGAGCTGAGTAACAGCGTGACCTGTAGGCAGTCCAGACCTGAGCTCAGTGATAGCTTACACTTTACTCTGAGCCTCCATGGAGATGAAGTTCAAAGCCAGTTAGCCACTAATGGGAAATTCATGATCACTTTCGACATCCCCTGTTTTTCCCTTTTTTTACTGCCACAGTTGCAAGTTTAGTTTCTATACACAAGCAGACAGCCATGGATAAGCCCAGTTGAAATAATGCCAACTGACTAGGTCACACTGAAATAGACGCATAGTGACTGAACAAAAGCTGTAGTGAACTTCACATGGCCACACAAATAGGTTCAGCAGCTTCTCATGAAATGGGAGAGTACTTGGCCAAAAATTTTCCCAAACATCAAAAACTAGATAATTTAAAACAGGTTTATGCTACAAATAGAACTACCATATGACCCAGCAATCCCACTACTGGGCATATACCCTGAGAAAACCATAATTCAAAAAGAGTCATGTACCAAAATGTTCATTGCAGCTCTATTTACAATAGCCTGGAGATGGAAACAACCTAAGTGCCCATCATCGGATGAATGGATAAAGAAGATGTGGCACATATATACAATGGAATATTACTCAGCCATAAAAAGAAACAAAATTGAGCTATTTGTAATGAGGTGGATAGACCTAGAATCTGTCATACAGGGTGAAGTAAGTCAGAAAGAGAGAGACAAATACCATATGCTAACACATATATATGGAATTTAAGAAAAAAAATGTCATGAAGAACCTAGGGGTAAGACAGGAATAAAGACACAGACCCACTAGAGAATGGACTTGAGGATATGAGGAAGGGAAAGGGTAAGGTGTGACAAAGCAAGAGAGAGGCATGGACATATATACACTACCAAACGTAAGGTAGATAGCTAGTGGCAAGCAGCCGCATAGCACAGGGAGATCAGCTCGGTGCTTTGTGATCGCCTGGAGGGGTGGGATAGGGAGGGTGAGAGGGAGGGAGACGCAAGCGGGAAGAGATATGGGAACATATGTGTATATATAACTGATTCATTTTGTTGTAAAGCAGAAACTAACACACCATTGTAAAGCAACTATACTCCAATAAAGATGTTTAAAAAAAAAAAAAACAGGTTTATGGAAGTTATTAAAGTGCAAATGTATTGGGTTGGCCAAAAATTTCGTTCGGGTTTGGCCATAACAGCTTGCGGCCAAACCCGAATGAAATTTTTGGCCAGCCCACTAATACTACAGTAATAACTCTATCCATTATTGCGTTCAGCAGATGTGTATTGGGCACCCACTATATGGCAGACACAGCGCTAGGCACTCAGGATTCAAAGGGAAGTAAGAGACAGACAGACAGACTTGACCTCAAAGGGCTTTGTTTCTAGGAAATGGGAGACAAATATGTGAGCATGGGCTTACAATAAGGAATTATGGGTGTTGTGGCAAAGCGGGTGGACAGGTGACCATGGGCACAAAAGAGGGAATCATTAAGTGGTCTTTGAGAAAATGCAAGAGCTGGCCTGTGTTGAGTCTTCCATAAGGAAGGGGTGTTCATGGAGGAGACGCAGCAAGGAAAGCCTTTTTGGGCAGCGTGAACAGAAGCATAAAGACATAAAACCCATGGCACATTTGGAAAATGGCAAATCGTTTGGGACAACGGGAACATCACAGAATACAAGGAAAAAGACCCAATAAGGATGATTCTGCAGAAGCAGGCAGGGGACCACGAGGAGCCTGAATGATATGCTGAGGTGCTGAGGCTCAATAAGGTGCCAACAAAGAGTCTGAGGTCTTAGAGTTTCAGAAAGGTCGCTCTGGGGAAAACGTAGCGATTAAACATAAGCAAAGAAGTACTGGAGGCATGGAAACTAATATGAAGGCTATTGCAATGATCTGGAAAAGATCAGGAAGCCTGAATTAAGGCAGGGTTAGTGAAATAGGGATGCATACAGACGCTGGAGCTGTTAAGAGATTAACAGGCCACTGACAAAAAACCAAGTAGCCTAGTGTCCCTCTTCTTACCCTTCCAGGTAGTCAAGTTATTTGCTTAAATAACTCCATGTGGGATATAAATGGGTAAGGCAACTGTCCAGATGCAATTTCATTTCTCTGATAAAGTATTCAGGAGTGCTAAGGAGCAGTAAGATAGCTGAACTTAGATAAGGCAGGATGGAAAAGAAAAGAGCCAGGGTAATGTAAAATAAGCAATTTTCAGTGGTTGCCCAAGAGTAAAAGTTGGGGGTAGAGTGACTACAAAGGCTTATCAAGAGGGAGTTTTTTGTGGGGAGAGGGATGAATTGTTCTATACCTTGACTATTACGGTAGTTACATGACTCTCTTTTTAACTGAAGTATAGTTGACTTACAATGTTGTGTTAGTTTCTGATGTTCAGCAAGAATATATATACATATCTTCTTTTTCGTATTCTTTTTTCAATTACAGTTTATTACAGGTTACTGAATATAGTTCCCTGTGCTATATAGTAGGACCTTGTTGTTTATCTATTTTATATACAGTAGCTTGTATCTGCTAATCCCAAACTCCTAATTTATCCCTCCCTCACTCCCTTTCCCTGTTGGTAACTGTAAGTTTGTTTTCTATGTCTGTGAGTCTGTTTCTGTTTTGTAAATAAGTTCTTCTGTATCATATTTTAGATTCCACATATAAGTGATATCATATGGTATTTGTCTTTCCCTGTCTGACTTATTTCACTTAGTATGAAAATCTCTAGGTCCATCCATGTTGCTGCAAATGACATTATTTCTTTCTTTATTACAGCTGAGTAATATTCCATTGTATATATGTACCACATCTGCTTTATCTATTCCTCTGCCAATGGACATTTAGGTTGCTTCCATGTCTTGGCTACTGTAAATAGTGTTGCTATGAACATTCGGGTGAATGTATCTTTTTGAATTAGAGTTTTCTCTGGATGTATGCCCAGGAGTGGGGTTGCTGGATCATACGGCAACTCTATTTTTAGTTTTTTAAGAAACCTTCATACTGTTTTCCATAGTGGCTGCACCAATTTACATTCCCACCCACAATGCAGGAGGATTCCCTTTTCTCCACACCTTCTCCAGCATTTGTTATTTGTAGACTTTTTAATGATGGCCATTCTGACCAGTGTGAGGTGATACCTCACTGTATTTTTGACTTGCACTTCTCCAATAATTAGTGATGGTGAGCATCTTTTTATGTGCCTATTGGCCATCTCTATGTCTTTTTTGGAGGACTGTCTATTTTGGTCTTCTGCCCATTTTTTGGTTGGGTTGACTTTTTTGTTACTGAGTTGTATGAGCTGTTTGGATATTTTGGAAATTAAGCCCGTGTAAGTTGCACATGGCTCTTTACTTTTGTAAAAACTCATAGACCTATATACCAAAAAGAATAAATTTTACTATATGTAACTTTTTTTAATTGGAGGGAAAGGCAAAAAAAGTATGCAATTCTCAAAGATAAATCAGTTTATAACAACATGAGAAGGGAAACTTACTTACTCTTGGACATTCATTCATTGATTCAACAAATAAACATTGAGCACATACTCCATGCCAGAAACAATGCTACGTGTTGGAGACATGGTGAGAAACAGGCCGCATGCAGCCTACAGTCTAGTGGAAAAGACACCTATTAAATAAATATTTCTATAAATTCAATTACAATAGTGATAGGAAGAAATAAAGAATAACATATTATGAAAGCATGTAACAAATCATCCTTGAAGCAGTGATATTGAAGTTAAACCCTGAAGGATAAGATTGAGTTGACTGAAGGTGAAGAGGGGTAGTCAAGGGAAAGAACAGCATTTTGGAAGACCCTGAGATAGGAACCCTCACATACCCACACACACTCTCACATGCTCACACGTGCTCACAAACACCCTCACAAACTCACCTATTCATTTACACATTAAGACACTTGGTGTTTCTATGAAATTGAGTTGTTTGTAGTGAGGTGGATGGACTTAGAGTCTGTCATACAGAGTGAAGTAAGTCAGAAAGAGAAAAACAAATACCGTATGCTAACACATACATGTGGAATCTTAAAAAAAAAAAAAAGCTCCTGAAGAACCTAGGGGCAAGACAGGAATAAAGATGCAGACGTAGAAAATGGACTTGAGGACATGGGGAGGGGGAAGGGTAAGCTGAGACGAAGTGAGAGTGGCATGGACATATATACACTACCAAATGTAAAATAGATAGCTAGTGGGAAGCAGCTGCATAGCACAGGGAGATCAGCTCGGTGCTTTGTGACCATCTAGAGGGGTGGGATAGGGAGGGTGGGAGGGAGACGCAAGACAGAGGGGATATGGGGATATATGTATACATACAGCTGATTCACTTTGCTATACAGCAGCAAATAACGCAACAATGTAAAGCAATTATACTCCAATAAAGATGTTAAAAAAGAAAAAAAAGACACAGTGTTTCTAAGATCCTATATGCTGTGTAACATTTCTATGATAGAAACTGGCAAAGGCTTTCTATAGACCTCCCATATCTACCACTTACCAGATGTGTCACCTCAGGAAAGTTTTTTAACCTATTAGTACTTCAATTTTCTAATCTCCAAACAAGATTAGTAATTATAATATTCAGGTAGTAATTAGTACTTGAAGATTGGGTTATTATAAAAAATAAATTGTTTAATAAAAATAAATCCTTAAGAACACCATTTAGGGACTTCCCTGGTGGTCCAGTGGTTAAGACTTCACCTTCCAATGCAGGGGGGGCAGGTTCGATCTCCTGTTGGGGAGTTAAGATCCCACATGGCTCTCAGCCAAAAAACCAAAACATAAAAGAGAAACAATATTGTAACAAATTCAATAAAGACTTTAAAAATGGTCCACATCAAAAAAAAAATTTTTAATAAAAAAAGAACACCTAGAACATTAAGTACTCAATAATAGTAATTTATTATTACCAAAACTACTACTACACAATTATTTTTAGAGACTCTCTTTCAATTTCTTAGAGAGAATAGATGGCTCTTAGACTCAATTTTTGGAAACAACATAGAGAAACTACACTCGACCCCACCATACTAACTTCCTATGAATAGGGCCAGTGTCCTAAGCCATATGACGGGGTTCATGACTACTAAAAATGCTTTTTCAGTCCAAACAGAAGCTTTGGGGTCCCTTTGGGGATAAATCCATTCGTCTTTACCTAACTGAATCCTTAAGAGCACATCTTGTAAACTTTCACTTCCAGATGTGGAGCAACTGGTATTGGACTAACCCTTCTGTTATAAACAATAAAATTAGAGATAGTGCATGAGGCAATTGTTTTTAAACATTGGACAATAGGAAACACAATGTTGTGTGACCCTTGAGAGAGGAGAAATTCATAAAGTGAGCCCCATGATTTCCCTGGATCTCTACCTGGGCACAATTATCCAACCATGACATAGCAAGCTAGAATCCAAGCAGAGCACAATGATCCCGCTGAGCTGAAGAGGCAGAGGTCAGAGTCCAGGAAAGCGGAAGCAATCAGAATCTGCAGGGTAAAGCATCAGAAAAGAAAGCAGGTATGTAGGGGCCAGAGAGAAGGGAGAAACCCAGAAGTTGTGCAGGAGGTTGGTTCTCTGTGAATCCTAAGATGCACGTGTCCATGGCAAGAGTACCTGAGGCTTGTAGTAACTATACAGAACAGTCACCATAGAGACAAGAACAGAATAAAGATACTAGATACCAAACAGTGCTAGAAGACATGGAAGTTCTGGCCAAGCCAGAATGGCAAGACCTTGCTAGCAATTTGTTAACACAAAAGGCATGTATCTAGGATACCAGAGAAGACTAGAAACATGCTTCAGGGTAAGGTCCACTCCATGCCCACCCTAACAAGGTCTAAAACCAAGCCTTTAAAATATCTTCAGTGAAAGCTGAATTTAGAGGTTGAGACCTGCAAAGGTAGAAGGCCTTGGGAAACATGTTGAATTTTCCAATAGGTGTCCCCTAGCAAAGCATAAAGACAAGCCTACAGAGTGCAAGGTAATCAACCAGTAAATGAGCTCCCTAATAGAAGAAATGGTAACACTTCTCAAAGGAAGACAACAAAAGTACAGAGCCTATACAATGCACCACCAACAACGTGCAGTACACAATTTTAAAAATTACTACACATAAAAAAGAGTCGTGTACCACAATGTTCACTGCAGCTCTATTTACAATAGCCAGGACATGGAAGCAACCTCAGTGTCCATCGACAGATGAATGGATAAAGAAGATGTAGCACATATATACAATGGCATATTACTCAGCCATAAAAAGAAACGAAATTGAGTTATTTGTAGTGAGGTGGATGGACCTAGAGTCTGTCATACAGAGTGAAGTAAGTCAGAATGAGAAAAGCAAATACCGTATGCTAACACATATATATGGAATCTTAAAAAAAAAAAAAGGTCATGAAGAACCTAGGGGCAGGATGGGAATAAAGACGCAGACCTACTAGAGATTGGACTTGAGGACACGGGCAGGGGGAAGGGTAAGCTGGGACAAAATGAGAGAGTGGCATGGACATATATACACTACCAAATGTAAAACCAATAGCTAGTGGGAAGCAGCTGCATAGCACAGGGAGATCAGCTCGGTGCTTTGTGACCACCTAGAGGGGTGGGATAGGGAGGGTGGGAGGGAGGGAGAAGCAAGAGGGAGGAGACATGGGGACATATGTATATGTATAGCTGATTCACTTTGTTATAAAGCAGAACCTAACACACCATTGTAAAGCAATTATACTCCAATAAAGATGTTTAAAAAAATTTCTAGACATGCACAAAACAAAAACAAAAAAAGGCAAAATGACCCATAGTTAAGGGAAAAACACCAGTCCCAACATTACTGAGATGATGGATTTAGAAGATACGGGCTTTAAAGCAACTACTATAAATATGTTCAAAGAATTAAGAAAATAGGGACATCATGAGTTAAAAAATAGGGACTCTCAGCATAGAAATGTAAACAATAAAAAAGAGATAATGGAAATTTTAGAACTGAAAAATTACCATGACAAAAAAAATAGCAGTAGATCAGAGATGAGAGGGAAAAAGTCACTGGTGAATTTGAACTTAAGAAGGCAAATCTATAGCAATTATCCAAGCTAATGAATAGAGAGAAAATAGATTGAAGAAAAATAAACAGATCCTTAGAGACCTGTAGGACAGCAGAAAATGGCCTAAATATATGTAATTAGAGACCTGAAGGAGAAGGAGGTGAGAAGTAGGGCAAAATAGACTTTTTTAAGAAATGACAAAATGGCAAGCTACAGACTGAGAGAAGTTTTAGTAGTATCAATACGTATATGACACTGGGCTTATAGCCAGAATATAGTTTAAAATTTTTACAACTCAATAATAATAATACAATCTAATTATTTTTTGATGGGCAGAAGACTTGAACAGACACTTCACCAAAGAAGATACATGCGTGGCTAATAAGCACAAGAAGAGATGTTAAACATCATAGTTATAAGGAACTTGCAAATCAAAGCTAAGATCAGATACCACTACATATTCATTAGATAGATACCACTCCACATCCTTTTAAAAGGCTGACAATACCAAGTATTGAAGAAGATTGAGAACAGTTAGTTATCTTGCTATTGAGGGTGGAAAATAGTACAAGCACTTTGGAAAACAGTTTGACAGTTTCTTTTAAAGTTAAACATACTTATCATATGAATCAGCTACTCCACTCCCAGGTATTTACCAAAATGAAAAAAGAACATATATCCACCCAAAGACTGTTCATAGCAACTTTGTTCATAATAGCCCGGAACTGGGACAACCCAAGTATCCACCAATAGGCTAACAAATTGTGTTATTAACACAGTTAAATATTATTCGGCAATAAAAACATAAATTACTGATAAAGGCAACAATGTGGATGAGTCTCAAAAACCTCATGCTGAGTGAAAGGAACTCAACACAAAAAATATGCATACCGTCTGATTCCATTTATATGAATACTAGAAGAGGAAAAACTAATCTATAGTGATAAAAATGAGATCAATTGTTGCCTGGAGCAGTAGTTGGAAGCAGAGACTGACTGCAAAGGATGTACATGAGGGAGCTTTCTGGTGTGAGGAAATGTGCTATATCTTGACTATGATGATGGTGATGTGAGTGTATACATTTGTTGAACTGTACACTTGAAATATATGTATTTTATTATATGTAAATTATACCTCACAAGGTTGACTTTTAAAAGAATATTTGCATAACTCTTTAAATTAGGAGGCTTATTTTCATCATCATCCTGTAATGAGTCATTTAACAATAAATTTTATAAGGAACAAGTTCTTTTTGAATCATACACAAGCACCCCAAATGAATGTCTAACCATTCATTTTTGTTAAAGGTGTGTGGCTGGAGAAACGGAAGCCCGTAAAACTAAGGAAGCTCCTGCCCATCATCTCTGATTCTAAGCTGCAGAAGAAACTGTAACCTCAGTACTCATCTTTCTAAGCACCCTCAGTAACTATTTGTTGACCGATTCCGAAAGTGAGTGTCTGGATTTATTTTATAAACAAGTTCCACCATCTGAAATCTTGGCTGCTGCAGAGTTTAGGGGAACATTTCCTACAAAATCTGCGCCAGTCTCATAACAGAGGTAAATAGTCAGAGTCTGCATAGTGAACCAGTTCTACTGCTGGTCAGATAGGCTGTCCTAGTCACCCTCCTCAAGGACCCTCTTATAGGACCCTCTTATAGAATTTTTTGCACAAGGACCTTCTTATACACTTTTTTGAAAACATAGGCAATAGGGAAGCTGGACTTTCCTTTTCTTGAAATTTTCCTATTTGTAGTGGGAAATTGAGGGACAAGAGAGAGGTGTCATAAACTAAGGGCACTGCTAGCCTGTGCAGTGACCATGTGTGTTAAGACGAGTGCCTCAGTTTACTGGAAAACCTCTCTTACTGATTTGGAGCCTTAATAAAAATAGCAGGATGCTCACTTCAGCAGCACATATACTAAAGTTGGAACAATACGGAGAAGATTCGCATGGCCCCCACACCAGGATGACGCACAAATACATGTAGTGTTCCATAGTTTTATATATGAAGGCTAAAAAAACCCCAGACTCATAGAAAAAGAGAACAGGTTTGTGTTTACCAGAGGCAAAGTGGTGGGAGGTAAGAGAATTGGGTGAAGTTGGTCAAAAATTACAAACTTCCAGTTACAAGATAATTAAGTACTAAGGATGCAATGTACGACACGATGACTATAGTTAACACTGCTGTGTGATATATTTTAAAGCTGCTAAGAGCGTAGATCTCAAAAGTTCTTATCTCAAGGGAAATCAAAAATTTTTTATCACTATATGAGGTGATGGATGTTAACTAATCTTACTGTGATAATCATTTCCCAATATACGTACGTCTTAGTCAGTATACTGTACACGTTAAACTTATATAGTGCTGTATACCAATTATACCCCAATAAAACTAAAACCAAAAAAGAAAGAATAGCAGGAAATGTGTAAAATTTCACTACAAGCTCAAACCCTGTGTTACCTACTGTATTAGTTTTCTATTGCTGCGTAACAAATTACCACAAACTTAGAAGCTTATACCACCCCCCATTTATTATCTCACAGGTCAGACGTCTGGGTGGGCTTGGCTGTGTTCTCTGCATGGAGTATCACAAAGACAAATTCAAGTGTCGACTGGGATGAGCTCTTATCTGAGGCTCTGGGGAAGAGCTGCTTCCAAGCTTATTCAGGTTGTTGGCAGAATTCATGTCCTTGGGCATGCAGAACTGAGATCCCGTTTTATTTCTGGCTATCTAGAAACTATCTGGATTTCTTGGCTTATGGGCGCCTTCCTCCATCTTCAAAGCCAATAATTGTGGGTTGAATCCTTCTTAGACTTAGAATCTCTCTGACTCCCTCGTCTATAACCAGCCAAAGAAAACTCCCTGCTTTTATAGGGCTCATGTGATTAGATCAGGTGCACCTGGATAGTCTCCTTAGCTTAAGGTCAACTGACTAGCAATCTTAATTACAACTGAAAAATTACTTTTGCCATGTAACATAATATAATCACAGGAGTAACATCAAGGGCAGAGGTCATGGGCATCTAGAATTCTGTCTACCATACTGATGCTTCATCTGTCCAGCACCACTGACCTTCATTGTTTCCCTAGTGATACTATTCACCCAAACATTGTAAAGTTGTCTTTAAAAACAAATGCTGCTAGTCAGTGATTCCGAGTTCACTTTCCAGGTTACAGTAATTAAGACTGGGATACCATAAAAATATCATATTTAAAGTTATAGGAACTGAGTTTAAATTCCAAGAGTTCAGAGAAGAGAGAAGTCAGTATGAACTGGGGAAAACTTCATAAAGGAAGTGGCAGCCAAGCAGAGCTTTCAAGAATGCACATAATTTGGGGAGGCCAGAGCATGACTAGAGACAGGAATAAAAAGTGCATCTATTGAGCAGTGAGGAGACCCACCTGATAGCTTGTTGAGGAATAACGGAAGATAAGGTTAAACAGCTGAGGGAAGCTAAAGTAAGATGGCTTTGTGAACCAGGACAAGTGTGTGCACTTGATTCAACGAGAAATACTGAGCCTTTGAAAACCCTTTTAGGTTTCTGTAGGAGTGTGCTAAATGGTTGGAAATTTTTGGATTGGAGAGAAAAATGAGATTACAGAAAGAATAATTAGAAAGCTATGGGGGACACAAATTTCTTACCTATTAGAGACACACACTGACATTCTATGATGAGTGGGTTGGGCTTTAACATATTCCAGAAAGAAAATAAGGGGGAAGAATGGCAAGATGTTTATAATTGTTGAAGCTTTATGCCAGGTACATGAGCATTCAGTATAATATTCTCTCTACTTTTGAATATGTTTGAATTTTTCCATAATAAAATGGGGTTTTTTTAAAGCCAATTGTAGTAATCTGGGAAAACCTAGACTTGGGTGGTGACAGGAAATATAGAAAGAAAAAAAAAGACCGACTAATTCAGCATACATTTGACCTTGATAACAGATTTGATATAACAACTTCAGCTGAGGGAAGAAACAAAACTGACTGATTTCTATAGCCTTGGAAACAGAATAATGTCATAAAAGAGAACCTGTCAACTGTCTATAAATTCCTGAACTTTAAACAATGTACCTCATTGGACTGTATGATTGGAATGTGTATGGAAATTAATAAACTATGTAAGTTAAATTTCTGTCTATGGATCTCTTACTCTGTCTAGTGCACCACATGAAAAAACTGGACAGATTTTCATCAAATTTAGAGGGTCTGTTTGGAAAAATCTACCTAATATAGCCCCATTTGCTCTATACAAAAAATCATTTTGTGGGACCCTAGGTGTGTCTCATTCATTTATTTTTATTCTTAAGGTAATATAGTATATTATTTTTCAATTTTCTACAAGTTGAGTCCAGGAATTTACCTTTTTAAAAAGTTTTCCAGGGCTTCCCTGCTGGCTCAGTGGTTGCGAGTCCGCCTGCCAATTCAGGTGACATGGGTTCGTGCCCCGGTCCGGGAAGATCCCACATGCCGCGAAGAAGCTGGGCCCGTGAGCCATGGTCGCTGAGCCTGCACGTCCGGAGCCTGTGCTCCGCAACGGGAGAGGCCACAACAGTGAGAGGCCCGCGTACCACAAAAAAAAAAAAAAAAAAAAATAGTTTTCCAAGGAATTCTCTGGTGGTCCAGTGGCTAAGACTCTGCACTCCCAATGCAGGGGGCCTGGGTTTGATCCCTGGTCAGGGAACTAGATCCCACATGCCACAACTAAGAGTTCTCATGCCACAACTAAAGATCCCACATGGCACAACAAAGATCCCATATGCAGCAACAAAGATCCCGCATGCTGCGACTAAGACCTGGCATAGTCAAATTAATTAATTAATTAATTTTAAAAATAAATAAATAAATAATAAAAATTTTCCAGGAACCTGGAAAGATTTGAGTAGAAGCACCCAAAAGGTTCAAATCCTTGCTTGTTTTCCCAAGTGATATATTTTAAATTTTTTTAGATAGACATAAGAAGTTACACCAGACAAAATTGCTATCCTGAAGATTAATAATTCTCATTTCCATATATGCAAGAGCCTAACAAGGATAATTTTTTGACAATTTTAAAGTAATTCTGGAAGGAATACTTCTTAGGAGCAGAAAGGGAGAGAGAGACTTTTTAAAAAATGAATGAAAGTGATATCTAATGTAAAAAATATTTTGAGCCGATTTGGAAAGAGAGCCAATTTGGAAAGAGACAGGTCTCTTGGGGAGGATCCCACTGAGATGACTGCCCAAACTAAAGAAACTTAAGTCCACAGAGAGAGGAGCAGTTCACTTGCAGAGCGGTGAGTCCCCAGAGACTTCCAGGAAAGCCAGTCAGGAGGGACTCCACACTCTCATACAAGTACTTGAAACTAAAATCCTGCCTGAGAGATATTGGCTGCAAATACAGAGAGAAGGACATGTGAATTAAGATACCATGAACTGAGAAAATAAATAGCAATTTCAAGCTTAAGCCCCAAATCAATTAAGCTAAGGAATCTAGTAGTATTTCACAGTCTGAAATGTGTCCCTATTGTCAAGCCCAAAGATACTAAGCTGTTGCAAAAGGAAGTACATGCTGGATCTAATTACCACATCCACAGAACTACTGAAATCTTTATTCAGATTAATAGGCAGAATCCTTTTCACTTAGAAAAGTAATATCTAGGCCTAAAAAAGTATATTTTAATGGAACTTGGCAAAATGGATCAATATGTATTGTCTGAAACCGTGGATTTCCTTGATACTTTTCACTTCCAAGCTTCTGCAGTTTCCAGTAAGTGCTTACACTGGTGTTATCATTACAAGGTCAGATGGTCTAAAATGCAGGCATTTCATCTGTGATCATGTTGCTTCCCACATGGGCAACTCTAGATAGTGTGATCCAAGGTGAAGAGTAGCAGGTTTATTCATATGTGTGCCAGAGAGTAAAATGACTAATGATCATCAAAGATTTGTTATAAGTTTCAAACAATTAAAGCTCTTTAAATCATTATGGTAATTTTTAAAATTTTATCTGAATAATTATTTTATTGTTTCTATTAAAGTTTATCAATGGTAAATGAGTCTCCTGGTCAATGCCAGGTGTTACAGGTGATAAATGAAATGGAGATGACATATCATACATTAAATCAAAAATTATGTATAAGAGATGCTCATAGATTCTGAAGACAGACTACAGGATTGCTCAAAAAGAAGTAGTCATCTTAATCACTTTGAGAGAAATAATAGTAGCAGAAATGATGATAAAGGCTCTTTCCCTAGGGGTTAAATGGTACCCCCCCCAAAAAAAGATATAGTCATGTCCTAATCCTCAGAACCTGTCAATGTGATCTCAGTTGGAAAAAGGGTCTTAGCACATGTAATTAAGAATCTCAAAATGAGGTCATCGTGGATTATCTAGGTGGGCCCTAAGTCCAATGACAAGTGTCCTTATAAGAGACACAACAGTGGAGGGACTTCCCCGGTGGTCCAGTGGTTAAGACTCAGGGCTTCCACTGCCAGGGCGCAGGTTCCATTCCACATGCTGCACAATGCAGACTAAAAGAGAAAAGAAGAGAGACACAGTGGAAAAAACAGGGAGAGGAGGAGAAGGCCATATGAAAATGGAGACAGAGATTGGAGTTATAATACTACAAGCCAAGGGATGCCTGGGGCTGCCAGAAACTGAAAGAGGCAAAGAAGGATTCTCCCCTATAGCATTTGGAGACAGCACGGTTCTGACACACCTTGATTTCAGATGGCTGGCCTCCAGAACTGTTAAGAGAATAAATTTCTCTGTTTTAGGCCACCAAGTTTGTGGTAATTTGCTACATAGTCCTAGGACACTAGGACTAAAACCTGTGGATTAAAAGCCTGATGACCTTAGAAAAGTGTTTTCTGAGAGAAAAAAAAAAAAAACAGCTTAGGTGACTCATGATCTCTCCTTCACAGCTAGTTTCTATAACACAGGATCAAACATGTCTGGCACGTAGCAGGCATTCATCAGTTTGCCGCCTCATCCCCATGGGCATTTCAGCAACCCGTTCTGTTACCACCATACAGCTACCGCCCAGCCGCAGGTACTCTCCAAAGTCTGCATTTCCTAATTAATTTAGACTAAACTGCACTAGAATCATCTTCACATGTACCTGTTGGAAGCCCTAAAAACCCTGGAGATTCTGATTCAGGGCATCTGGGGTGGAGCCAAGGCATTTGCACAATTAACAAGCTTCACAAAAGCTTGGACTAGCTGTCTAGCTACTCTACCCCAAAATCTTCTTGGGCTGATAGGCAAAGGGAATAGTGTGATGGAGGAAGCAGGGGGCAAGGGGTTGGAGGAAAAAGGACACACATAGGAAAGCTAGACACACTGAGAGAAATCTCCACTTAGTCCTGGAAATGTGCCACCCATGCAATGTTTCTGAGTCTGCAAAAGTAGAGTGAGGGGACTGAGAAGATAAAGTGAAACCAGACTTGGTGTATAGCTGAAGATAAGTCTTCTGGGATTAAATCATAAACTCCATGTGAATGATAAAGTGTTTATACATTGAGGTATAAAATATACTGTGAAAATATAAATTAAAAAGGAAGTCATGAAATTAAATTCAATTTAAGAAATGTTTACTGAACATCTCCTATGTGTCAGATACTGTGCTAGGTGCGGAGCCTCTGATGAATAAGACGGCCATTCGCCTCCTCTCAAGGACAAGTCCAGGGCACTAGCAGGAAAACCAAAAACCCAGTAGTCTGGTTCTAACTAATGTAAAGCCTTGTACCCAGGCCTGATCTCAGAGAGACAAACGAGAACTTAGTCATTGAAGTTGATTTCTTCATGGAGTCGTGTTCAATACAGAACTGATGTTAGAAAATGAAAGTCGGTGGTACTGAGTTTAAGAAGTTGACATTTACTAAAGGTTAGAGGAATTTGAGGAAATTCTCCACTCCTGATTAAGTAAGAATATAGAAAGGATATTAAATGCGACTGATTTGATTAACAAATAGAGCTGAAGATCTGGTTTCTGACACTTGAGGGAATTCCTTAGTGAAACACCAAACTACATTATTAGAATTAACCCTTTGCACAGAAGGACTACCTGATTTTTTTTTAAAAAGAGTGCCAGCTATGCCACTTTTCATTAACATATCATTGATATCATTCTTATATGGCTGAGTTAAATTAGAACCATGATAGTCATTAACTCATTAGTACTTTATAGTATATCTCTGGCTTGAAACACCACTTCCCCCAAAACCAATGATCCCAACCAGGATTGGCATACATTCATTCACTCATTTAACCAGTATTTTATAAGTTCCTACTCTATGCTAGGCACTCTGCTAGGCACTGATGTTGCAGCAATGAGCTTGTAGTCTTGGCTTCTATGAGGGTCATTTTTTTTTCTTTTTTTTAATAAATGTATTTATTTTATTTATTTACTTTTGGCTATGGAGTCGTGTTCAATACAGAACTGATGTTAGAAAATGAAAGTCGGTGGTACTGAGTTTAAGAAGTTGACATTTACTAAAGGTTAGAGGAATTTGAGGAAATTCTCCACTCCTGATTAAGTAAGAATATAGAAAGGATATTAAATGCGACTGATTTGATTAACAAATAGAGCTGAAGATCTGGTTTCTGACACTTGAGGGAATTCCTTAGTGAAACACCAAACTACATTATTAGAATTAACCCTTTGCACAGAAGGACTACCTGATTTTTTTTTAAAAAGAGTGCCAGCTATGCCACTTTTCATTAACATATCATTGATATCATTCTTATATGGCTGAGTTAAATTAGAACCATGATAGTCATTAACTCATTAGTACTTTATAGTATATCTCTGGCTTGAAACACCACTTCCCCCAAAACCAATGATCCCAACCAGGATTGGCATACATTCATTCACTCATTTAACCAGTATTTTATAAGTTCCTACTCTATGCTAGGCACTCTGCTAGGCACTGATGTTGCAGCAATGAGCTTGTAGTCTTGGCTTCTATGAGGGTCATTTTTTTTTCTTTTTTTTAATAAATGTATTTATTTTATTTATTTACTTTTGGCTGCTTTGGTTCTTTGTTGCTGTGCACGGCTTTCTCTAGTTGTGGTGAACGGGGGCTACTCTTCAATGCGGTGCACAGGCTTCTCATTGTGGTGGCTTCTCTTGTTGCGGAGCACAGTCTCTAGGTGCGCAGCTTCAGTAGTTGTGGCACGCGGGCTCAGTAGTTGTGGCTCGTGGGCTCTAGAGCGCAGGCTCAGTAGTTGTGGCACATGGGCTTAGTTACTCCGTGGCATGTGGGATCTTCCCAGACCAGGGCTCGAACCTGTATCCCCTGCATTGGCAAGTGGGTTCTCAACCACTGCACCACCAGGGAAGCCCTATGGGGGTCATTCTTTAAGGAACATTCCATCAAGAACCACCCTCTATACCCACACAGCAGATATTCGCTAATCAATTACAGTACCCTCTCCTGCCAAACCCCTAGACTCCCTGAAGATCTTTCTCAACGTGCTACTCATGAGAGTATTACCAGTTAGAGGTAGAACACAAGATGAAACTTACTGGCCGTCCAAATGCTAACCAAGCTACAATGAATCACTTGTGGTTTCTCCCAGAATACTATTGCCTTGGTTCATGTTGTTTCCTGTTTCATTCACCTCCCTCTCTGCTTGTATGAATATTCAAATTGACTCTTCTGAAGATACAGCTCAAATGCTCTACCTTGAAGTCTCCCTAGTGCTCCCCTTTCAGATATAGTCTTCCTGTTTAGAGTCTTTATATTTCTTCCTCTTTTTTTCTAATATAGTACATGCCATGTCTCCCACATATGCATCTTAAGGATGAGAAATATGCCTTTTATGTCTTCGAATACCTCATACTATCTATCAGACAGCTTTGCATGCACATACACACACACACACACACACACAATCACATACTTGCTAAGCACTGGTTCAGTTAATTAATTATGAGAGAATTTGAGATTAAGAGAGAACATGTAAGCTCACTTGGGAAAAAGCTCACAGTATATCTATGTTCAATGAAGGTATATCATTTCCACTGTTCTGGTAATCAGGTTGCATTTGCAATACAAACTGCTCTTGAGATTTCATTTATATGAGAGAAGAAAAATTATACTTGATGTACAGACATACAACTACAGTACATTCTTTTTTTTTTACTAAATTTATTTATTTTATTTATTTATTTTTGGCTGCACTGGGTCTCCGTTGCTGCATACGGGCTTTCTCTAGTTGCGGCAAGCAGGGGCTACTCTTTGTTGTGGTGCGCGGGCTTCTCACTGTGGTGGCTTCTCTTGTTGCGGAGCACAGGCTCTAGGCGTGCAGGCTTCAGTAGTTGTGGCGCACAGACTTAGTTGCTCCGCAGCACATGGGATCCTCGCGGACCAGGGCTCGAACCCATGTCCCCTGCACTGGCAGGCCGATTCTTAACCACTGTGCCACCAGGGAAGCCCTACAGTACATTCTCAACCTGTGAGTCATGGGCCCCTGGTGGTTGTGAAACCCCTGATATCGTAAACAGCATTTGTGCGTATACGCACACCAGATTCTCAAAAGAGTTTACAGGAACTAGAATACATGTGCAGTGATTGACTGATGTTGACAGATGTTGATGTGTTTATTCTCACTTGTCAAAATGACATGTTGGGAAATGGAGGGACCCCATTTACTGCTCTTCCCAGGTTTACATCTCTTGGAATGATCCTGGTAATCTCTAAATCGTTTTTTCTAAGTTCACTGCTCCCACAAAATAAAGTATGAAAAATACAGTCATAAACATAAAGACATCTTTTTTAGCACATAAACTTCTATAGATCAACAATAGCTTTTAAACTTCCATGATATTTTCAGAACCTAGTAAATCTCTACTAAAGAACTTGGCAAAGAGTTTTTTCATGTTAAATCTTATATAACTTCAGGAAACTCATTCTCAAAAAAACCCAAATTAATATATATTGGCTAATTTAAAGGATTTAGATTAGTAATTAATAGCACTTTTCAACCTTGCAAAACATAAATAAGGGACTAGGAAAAGAAAATGCATATCCTTAAGAAGAATAGTATTACTGAATTAATGTTTATTTAAAGCCATGCATGAGTTTTTCCATGAGTGTGAATGGACAGTTTCACATCACAGCCATACTTTCAGATACCAAATAACTATAACTAACTTTTGTCCACAAGACATACTGGGTCAAACAATGTGATCGGTCGAAAGGTTATCTTTTTTTCAAAGGATTTAAGCACTTAGCTACAAAGATGATTAGTCAGTAAATTGCTTATGAGACTTCTCATTTAAAAGAAAAAAAGGAAAGTTGAGGAAGATGGCAGAAGAGTAAGACGCGGAGACCAACTTCCTCCCCACAGATACACCAGAAATACATCTACACGTGGAACAACTCCTACAGAACACCTACTGAGGGCTGGCAGAAGACCTCAGACCTCCCAAAGGCAAGAAACATCCCCCCACCCCACGCACCTGGGTAGGGCAAAAGAAAAAAGAAAAAGCAGAGACAAAAGAATAGCGACGGGACCTGCACCAGAGGGAGGGAGCTGTGAAGGAGGAAAGGTTTCCACACACTAGAAGCCCCTTCGCGGGCAGAGACTGCGGGTGGCTGAAGGGGGAAGCTTCAGAGCCACGGAGGAGAGCGCAGCAACAGGGGTGCGGGGGTCAAAGCGGAGAGATTCCCACACAGAGGATCGGTGCTGCCAGCACTCACCAGCCCGAGAGGCTTGTCTGCTCACCCCCCGGGGCGGGCGAGGTTGGGAGCTGAGGCTCGGGCTTTGGTCGGAGCACAGGGAGAGGACGGGTTGGCGGCGTGAACACAGCCTGAAGGGGTTAGTGCACTACAGCTAGCCGGGAGGGAGTCCGGGGAAAAGGTCTGGAGCTGCCGAAGAGGCAAGAGACTTTCTCCTGCCTCTGCTTCCTGGTGCACGAGGTGGTCCCGTGATCCAGGGACAACTTCCCCCGGAGAACACACGGTGTGCCTCAGCCTGGTGCAATTTCACGCCGGCCTCTGCCGCCACAGGCTCGCCACGCAACCGTGCCCCTCCCTACCCCCGGCCTGAGTAAGCCAGAGCCCCTGAGTCAGCTGCTCGTGTCTGTATAGCTTTGCTTTCACCATTTGTCCTAGGGTTCTATCCGTCCGATTTGTTTTTGTTCTTTTTTTTACTTTTAAAAAAAATTATTTTCTTAATAATTATTTTTTATTTAAATAACTATTTTATTTTATCTTTATTTTATCCTCTTTATTTCTTTCCTTCTATATTTTTTCCCTTTTATTCTGAGCCGTGTGGATGAAAGGCTCTTGGTGCTCCAGCCAGGAGTCAGTGCTCTGCCTCTGAGGTGGGAGAGCCAACTTCAGGACACTGGTCCACAAAAGACCTCCCCACTCCACATAATATCAAACAGTGAAAATCTCCCAGAGATTTCCATCTCAACACCAGCACCCAGCTTCAATCAACAACCAGCAAGCTATAGTGCTGGACACCCTATGCCAAACTAGCAAGACAGGAACGCAACCCACCCATTAGCAGAGAGGCTGACTAAAATCATAAAAAGGCCACAGACACCCCAAAACACATCACCAGACATGGACCTACCTTACAATTGTAAATATTTATGCACCCAACATAGGAGCACCTCAATACATAAGGCAAATGCTAAGCGTCATAAAAAGGGAAATCGACAGTAACACAATCATAGTACGTGACTTCAACACCCCACTTTCACCAATGGAAAGATCATCCAAAATGAAAATAAAGAAGTAAACACAAGCTTTAAATGATACATTAAACATTATGGACTTAATTGATATTTATAGGACATTCCATCCAAAAATAACAGAATACACTTTCTTCTCAAGTGCTAATGGAACATTCTCCAGGACGTATCCTATCTTGGCTCACAAATCAAGCCTTGGTAAATTTAATAACTGACACTGCAGAAATACAAAAGAACATCAGAGATTACTACAAGCAACTCTATGCCAAAAAAATGGACAACCTGGAAGAAATGGACAAATTCTTAGAAATGCACAACCTGCTGAGACTGAATGAGGAAGAAATAGAATATATGAACCGACCAATCACAAGCACTGAAATTGAAACTGTGATTAAAAATCTTCCAACAAACAAAAGCCCAGGACCAGATGGCTTCACAGGTGAATTC